>NC_069503.1:93018431-93321222 GCF_027579735.1 Bombina bombina
AAGCATCACAGGCTAGTACCAAAGGCTTCTTAAGGTCATAGTGGACAAGGAGTCTTGATTCCAGAAGAAGCTGCTTAGAGCGTTCAAATGCTCGTGTACATAAGTCAGTCCAGGCCCACTGGTTTTTACTATCTAAAAGACGGTGTAGTGGATATAGTAAATGAGCCAAATTTGGTAAAAATCTGTGATAGTAATTGAGCAACCCCAAATAAGAACGCAGCTGAGATACATTAACAGGGGTGGGAGCATGAACCAGCGCTTTCACTTTTTCAGCAGTTGTGTGTAGACCAGTCTTGTCCACTACATGTGCACAATATTCTAAACTCTTGCAGAAGAACTCACACTTTTCCATGTTAACTTTCAGTCCGAATTCCTGTAGGCGTTGTAAAACAGCTTCAACATTGGCTTTATGAGCAGCATCATTTTCACCAGTGATAAGCATGTCATCTAACATACAGTGGGTATGTGGAATACCTGCCAAGATCTCATCCATTATCCGTTGCCACACTGCAGGTGCTGGGGCAATGCCAAACACCATCCGCGTATACTGAAAAAGTCCTTTGTGAGTGTTGATAGTTAACAGGTGTCTGGAGTCTGGATGCACCTCTAATTGTAAGTATGCTTGATGCAAGTCAATTTTTGTAAATTTTTCACCCCCTGCCAGAGAACTAAACAATTCTTCAATCCGTGGTAAAGGATACTGGTCCACAAGTAATTGAGGGTTAAGGCCCACTCTGAAATCTCCACAGATGCGAATGTCCCCATTCTTTTTTCTGACAGGAACTATTGGGGAAGCCCATTCACTGCTAGACACTGGAACAATAATCCCCTGATTTCGTAGTCTTTCTAGTTCTGCTTCAATTTTAGGTTTAAGTGCAAATGGTACAACTCTTGGTTTACAAAATTTTGGAATAGCATTTTCTTTTAGGTGAAGCTGAATCTGCTTGTCTTTCACTAAACCTAGGTTCCCATCAAATACAGTCTTATATTTGTGCTTTAGTGAATTAATCCAAGAATAATTTGAATTCCCACTTTGGTCAAGCAGTTTGTTAAGTGGTAACTGTTGTGGTAACTTTGGCATGCCCAATGCTTGGATCCAGGATCTACCAAACAAAGGTGGTCCTCCTTTAGGTAAAATGTAGAGGCGTACCTTTTTAGTTATACCATTAAATGTCACTGTAGGTGATACACACCCAATAGGCTTTATTATTTCATTTGAATATGTTTGCATGGTGACAGCTGTTGGAACAATTGGTTGCCTTAGTCCCAGGCGGTTCCAATCAGCAGCTGTGATAACAGAGACTGCTGCTCCTGTATCAACTTCCATAATGAGAGGTTTACCATCTATATTCACCTTTGCTTGTAGTTCTGGAATTTTATTCTCAAGGCTGTAGATCTGTAATTTGTATAATGGTTTGTCTTCCTCTGAATCAGTGTGTGGTGTATCTACTTGCACATGAAAAGCTGCACGTGACTTGCTGCCTTTCTTACTTTTATCTCTGTCTAAGGAACTTCTGCACACTCTCTTTGTATGACCAATCTTCCCACACCCATAGCAGGTGCTGTTCCTAAACCTGCAGGCATTTGCTGTGTGATTTGTGTCACCACATCTGTAACAGGCGGTCTGTGACCCTTGTCTAGCTGGATACTGTTTATTAAGGTGCATACTTGTATGAAAAACATCTTTTTCCTTATCACAAACTGCCTGTGCTGTGACCTGGAGCATTTGTGCATCTTTAGTAGCAAGTTCCATGACTGTAGCTATCTCTATAGCACGCTTTAGTGTTAACTCATCCTCTGCTAATAGTCTCTTTTGTACTGTACAGTCCATGAGTCCAATAACAAACATATCACGTAAAGCAGTGTTTAAATAATCACCAAATCTGCAGCTACTTGCTAGTTTCTTTAAACTGATCACATAAGTTTTAATGTCCTCATGCTGCAATTGCTTGCGTGTGTAAAACTTAAAGCGTTCTGATATCTCTAGAGGCTTAGGTAGGTAGTGGTCAGATAACAGGCAGATCAGGTCAGACAGAGGTTTAGCATTAGGTTTATCTGGTGAGAGAATGTCCCTTAATGTAGTGTAAGCTGCTGAGCCTATAGTTGTCAGAAACACAGCCACTTGCTTATCAGCTCCTATGTTATTTGCTGTACAATATAGCTCAAACTGTTCAACCCATGTGTCCCATCTGTCTGTGTCTGCTGCAAACACAGGTAAGGTGCCAATAAGTGCCATTATAGGGTCAGACCACAGATCCTCGTCGCCAGCTGTTATGTTCTGTGTGTAGTCAGGATTAGAACATTCAGTTGTGTGCTGTTACCTTGTGTCTTGCACATATCATGAAGACTCTGCAGCAGGAACTTTAGATAACTTTTATTCAGCTACAGCCACATGGCTTATTCTCTAGCAGGTTCCATCAGTAAAACTAACATGGCTTCTGATGATGTCACAGAGACCCAGACACACCCAGGGGGTGTGGTGAGCTGAGCTTAAAGCTGCAGTAATCTTAACACCTTCTCTCTCACCCTCTGCTTCATGTAAATGGTACACATACACCCTCTCTTCCCTTCTCTCTCACCGTCTGCTTCATGTAAATGGTACACACACGCCCTCTCTTCCCTTCTCTCTCACCCTCTGCTTCATGTAAATAGTACACACACACCCTCTCTTCCCATCTCTCTCACCCTCTGCTTCATGTAAATGGTACACACACACGCCCTCTCTTCCCTTCTCTCTCACCCTCTGATTCATGTAAATGGTAAACACACACACACCCTCTCTTCCCTTCTGTCTCACCCTCTGATTCATGTAAATGGTACACACACACACACACGCCCTCTCTCACCCTCTGCTTCATTTAAATGGTACACACAAACACCCCCTCTCTTCCCTTCTCTTTCACCCTCTGATTCATGTAAATGGTACACACACACGCCCTCTCTTCCCTTTTCTCTCACCCTCTGCTTCATGTAAATGGTACACACACACGCCCTCTCTTCCCTTCTCTCTCACCCTCTGATTCATGTAAATGGTACACACACACGCCCTCTCTTCCCTTTTCTCTCACCCTCTGCTTCATGTAAATGGTACACACACACGCCCTCTCTTCCCTTCTCTCTCACCCTCTGCTTCATGTGAATGGCACACACGCATGCCCTCTCTCACCCTCTGCTTCATGTGAATGGCACACACGCTTGCCCTCTCTCACCCTCTGCTTCATGTGAACGGTACACATGCATGCCTTCTCTCACCCTCTGCTTCATGTGAATAGTACACACGCATGCCTTCTCTCACCCTCTGCTTCATGTGAATAGTACACACACACATATGCCCTCTCTCACCCTCTGCTTCATGTGAATTGTACACACGCATTCCCTCTCTCACCTTCTGCTTCATGTGAATGGTACACACACATGCCCTCGCTTCCCTTATCTCTCGCCCTCCGATTCATGTAAATGATACACACATGCCCTTTTCTCTTGTAAGGTGTATCCAGTCCACGGATCATCCATTACTTGTGGGATATTCTCCTTCCCAACAGGAAGCTGCAAGAGGACCACCCACAGCAGAGCTGTCTATATAGCTCCTCCTCTCCCTGCCACTCCCAGTCATTCTCTTGCAGCTCTCGACAAAAAAGGAAGCGGTTAGAGAGATGTGGTGTAATTTAGTTATTTTTTTCTTCAAATCAAAAGTTTGTTATTTTCAAATGGTACCGGAGTTGTACTATTTTGGTCTCGGGCAGAAAGTAGAAGAAGAGTCTCCCTGTGGTCTTGATGATCTTAGCAGGTTGTAACTAAGATCCATTGCTGCTCTCACACATAACTGAAGAGAGAGGTAACTTCAGCTGGGGAATGGCGTGCAGGGTTTCCTGCTATGAGGTATGTGCAGTTTAAATTTTTCTAGAGAAATGAAAATGCTAGAAAATGCTGTTAATACCGGATTTATCTAATTAATAACAACTAGTATCATGCTTGCTGTTAAAGGTAATACTCTTATTATTTTTTCCATTATTGAAATATAAAACGTTTGCTGGAAGTGATTAAACGTTTTTTATATGCATATTGGTGATAAAACTTTATTGGGGCCCAGATTTTTCCACATGGCTGGCTAAATTTTGCCTAGGGATAATTTTGTTAGGCCTCTCACTGTGTATACATAAGTGGAAGGGGCCTAATTTTGCGCCTAAATGCGCATTCGTTTTTGCAGACTGAGACATCCAGTTTCCCTGAAGGAGTCCCCTCAATGCTAAGGACCTCTCCAAAGGGTTTTTGTGCTTTCCAAAGTCGATTGTATGGGAAGGTAGGGCCACAGCAGAGCTGTGGCAGTTTGTTGTGACTGTTAAAAAAACGTTTATTTTGTTTTTTTGATCCGTTTTTGAAACTAAGGGGTTAATCATCCATTTGCAAGTGGGTGCAATGCTCTGTTAGCCTATTATACACACTGTAAACATTTTGTTTGATTTACTGCTTTTTATCACTGTTTTTCAAATTCTGACCTTTTTTATATTTCTTAAAGGTACAGTACCGTTTTTATTTTTTGCTTGTTTACTTTCTTTAAAGTGTTTTCCAAGCTTGCTGGTCTCTTTGCTAGTCTGTTTAAACATGTCTGACATAGAGGAAACTCCTTGTTCATTATGTTTAGAAGCCATGGTGGAACCCACTCTTAGAATGTGTACCAAATGTACTGATTTCACTTTAATTTATAAAGACCATATTCTGTCTTTAAAAGATTTATCACCAGAGGAAACTGACAAGGGGGAAGTTATGCCGACTAACTCGCCCCACGTGTCAGAACCTTTGACTCCTGCTCAAGGGACTCACGCTCAAGAGGCGCCAAGTACATCTAGCACGCCCATGGCGTTTACTTTACAAGAGATGGCGGCAGTCATGGATAATACCGCTGTAAGGGTAAACTACCTGGGTTACGAGGAAAGCGAGACAGCTCTGGGGTTAGAAGAAATACAGAGCACCCTGACGCTTTAGTAGCTATGTCTGATACCCCCTCACAATATGCAGAAGCTGAGGAAGGAGAGCTTCTTTCTGTGGGTGATTTTTCTGACTCAGGGAAGATGCTTCAACCTGATTCTGATATGTCAACATTCAAATTTAAGCTTGAACACCTCCGCGTGTTGCTTAGGGAGGTTTTAGCTGCTCTGAATGACTGTGACACCATTGCAGTGCCAGAGAAAATGTGCAGATTGGATAAATACTATGCAGTGCCTGTTTACACTGATGTTTTTCCAATACCTAAAAGGTTTTCAGAGATTATTACTAAGGAATGGGATAGACCAGGTGTTCCGTTCTCTCCCCCTCCTGTTTTTAAGAAGATGTTTCCCATAGATTCTGCTACACGGGACTTATGGCAGACGGTCCCTAAGGTGGAGGGAGCAGTTTCTACCCTAGCTAAGCGTACTACTATCCCCGTCGAGGATAGTTGTGCTTTCCTAGATCCAATGGATAAAAAGTTAGAGGGTTACCTTAATAAAATGTTTATTCAACAAGGTTTTATTCTACAGCCTCTTGCATGCATTGTCCCAGTCACTGCTGCTGCGGCCTTCTGGTTTGAGTCTCTGGAAGAGGCTTTACAGGTAGTGACCCCATTGGATGATATACTTGACAAGCTTAGAGCACTTAAGCTAGCCAATTCATTTGTTTCTGATGCCGTTGTTCATTTGACTAAACTAACGGCTAAGAATTCTGGCTTTGCTATTCAGGCGCGTAGGGCGCTATGGCTTAAATCATGGTCAGCTGACGTTACTTCAAAGTCTAAGCTTCTTAATATTCCCTTCAAGGGGTAGACCCTATTCGGGCCTGAATTGAAGGAGATCATTTCTGATATTACTGGAGGAAAAGGTCATGCCCTTCCTCAGGATAGGTCTAACAAATCAAGGGCCAAACAAACTAATTTTCGTGCCTTTCGAAACTTTAAGACGAGCGCGGCATCAACTTCCTCTAATACAAAACAAGAGGGAACTTTTGCCCAGTCCAAGTCGGTCTGGAGACCTAACCAGGCTTGGAACAAAGGTAAGCAGGCCAATAAGCCTGCTGCTGCCTCTAAGACAGCATGAAGGATTGGCCCCCGATCCGGTAACGGATCTAGTAAGGGGCAGACTTTCCCTCTTCGCCCAGGCTTGGGCAAGAGATGTCCAGGATCCCTGGGCGTTAGAAATTGTGTCCCAGGGATATCTTCTGGACTTCAAAGCTTCCCCTCCAAAAGGGAGATTTCACCTTTCACAATTATCTGCAAACCAGATAAAGAGAGAGGCATTCTTACATTGTGTTCAAGACCTCCAGGTTATGGGAGTGATCCACCCAGTTCCAAAGGGGGAACAGGGTCAAGGTTTCTATTCCAATCTATTTGTGGTTCCCAAAAAAGAGTGAACCTTCAGACCAATATTAGATCTCAAGATCGTAAACAAATTTCTCAGGGTCCCATTCTTCAAGATGGAGACTATTCGAACCATCCTACCTATGATCCAGGAGGGTCAATACATGACTACCGTGGACTTAAAGGATGCTTATCTTCACATTCCGATACACAAAGATCATCATCGGTTTCTCAGGTTTGCCTTCCTAGACAGGCATTACCAGTTTGTGGCTCTTCCATTTGGGTTAGCTGTGGCTCCAAGAATCTTTACAAAGGTTCTGGGGTCACTTCTGGTGGTCCTAAGGCCGCGGGGCATAGCAGTAGCCCCTTACTTAGACAACATTCTGATACAGGCGTCAAATTTCCAAATTGCCAAGTACGGACATCGTTCTGGCATTCCTGAGGTCGCATGGGTGAAAAGTGAACGAAAAGAAGAGTTCTCTATCCCCTCTCACAAGAGTTTCCTTTCTGGGAACTCTGATAGATTTTGTAGAAATTAGGATTTACCTGACAGAGGCCAGGTTATCAAAACTTCTAAATTCTTGCTTTTCTCCAAGAAGGATTGGAAAAGGGATTGTCAGCTAGTTCCTTAAAGGGATAGATTTCTGCTCTGTCTATTCTTTTGCACAAGCATCTGGCGGATGTTCCAGACGTTTAGGCGTTTTGTCAGGCTTTAGTTATAATCAAGCCTGTGTTTAAACCTGTTGCTCCGCCATGGAGTTTAAATTTGGTTCTTAAAGTTCTTCAAGGGGTTCCGTTTGAACCTCTTCATTCCATAGATATCAAGCTTTTATCTTGGAAAGTTCTGTTTTTGGTAGCTATTTCCTCGGCTCGTAGTGTTTCTGAGTTATCTGCCTTACAGTGTGATTCCCATTATCTGATCTTCCATGCAGATAAGGTAGTTTTGCGTACCAAACCTGGGTTTTTACCCAAGGTGGTATCTAATAAGAATATCAATCAGGAAATTGTTGTTCCGTCACTGTGTCCTAATCCTTCTTCAAAGAAGGAACGTCTATTACACAATCTTGACGTGATTCGTGCTTTAAAGTTTTATTTACAAGCTACTAAAGATTTTCATCAAACATCTGCTTTTTTTGTTGTCTACTCTGGGCAGAGGAGAGGTCAAAAGGCTTCGGCAACTTCTCATTCGTTTTGGCTAAGAAGTATAATCCGCTTAGCCTATGAGACTGCTGGCCAGCAGCCTCCTGAAAGGATTACAGCTAATTCTACTAGAGCAGTAGCTTCCACATGGGCTTTTAAAAATGAGGCTTCTGTTGAACAGATTTGCAAGGTGGCGACTTGGTCTTCGCTTCATACTTTTTCAAAGTTCTATAAATTTGAAACTTTTGCTTCTTCGGAGGCTATTTTTGGGAGAAAGGTTTTACAGGCAGTGGTACCTTCTGTTTAAGTACCTGCCTTGTCCCTCCCTTCATCCGTGTCCTATAGCTTTGGTATTGGTATCCCACAAGTAATGGATGATCCGTGGACTGGATACACCTTACAAGAGAAAACATAATTTATGCTTACCTGATAAATTTATTTCTCTTGTGGTGTATCCAGTCCACGGCCCGCCCTGTCATTTTCAGGCAGGTATATTTTATTTTTAAACTACAGTCACCACTGCACCCTATGGTTTCTCCTTTCTCTTGTTTGTCTTCGGTCGAATGACTGGGAGTGGCAGGGAGAGGAGGAGCTATATAGACAGCTCTGCTGTGGGTGGTCCTCTTGGAGCTTCCTGTTGGGAAGGAGAATATCCCACAAGTAATGGATGATCCGTGGACTGGATACACCACAAGAGAAATAAATTTATCAGGTAAGCATAAATTATGTTTTTTCTCTTCACTCACCCTCCGATTCATGTAAATAATACACACATATGCTCTCTCTTCCCTTCTCTCTGACCCTTTGATTCATGTAAATGGTACACGCACATGCCCTCTCTCACCCTCTGCTTCATGCAAATGGCACACACACATGCCCTCTCTCACCCTCTGCTTTGTGGGAATAGTACACACACATGCCCTCCCTCTCTCACCCCCTGTTTCATGTGAATGGTACACACGCATGCCCTCTCTCACCCCCTGCTTCTTGTGAATGGTACACACGCATGCCCTCTCCCACCCTCTACTTCATGTGAATGGTACACACGCATGCCCTCTCCCACCCTCTACTTCATGTGAATGGTACACACGCATGCCCTCTCTCACCCCCTGCTTCTTGTGAATGGTACACACACATGCCCTCTCCCACCCTCTACTTCATGTGAATGGCACACATGCATGCCCTCTCCCACCCTCTACTTCATGTGAATGGTACACACGCATGCCCTTTCCCACCCTCTGCTTCATGTGAATGGTACACACGCATGCCCTTTCCCACCCTCTACTTCATGTGAATGGTACACAGGCATGCCCTCTCTCACCCCCTGCTTCTTGTGAATGGTACACACACACCCTCTCTTCCCTTCTCTCTCACCCTCTGCTTCATGTAAATGGTACACACACACGCCCTCTCTTCCCTTCTCTCTCACCCTCTGCTTCATGTAAATGGTACACACACACGCCCTCTCTTCCCTTCTCTCTCACCCTCTGCTTCATGTAAATAGTACACACACACACCCTCTCTTCCCTTCTCTCTCACCCTCTGCTTCATGTAAATAGTACACACACACGCCCTCTCTTCCCTTCTCTCTCTCACCCTCTGCTTTATGTAAATGGTACACACACACACCCTCTCTTCCCTTCTCTCTCACCCTCTGCTTCATGTGAATAGTACACACGCATGCAAGATATTGATAAAGGCAGGAAAGGCTGAAATGCGTAGATCTACTCACTACAAGCATTTACTCCTTATTACATTACAAGGGCACTAATAGTAGGGCAGGTGCATCAGTCACTTTGTGTATCACAAGTGTACTACATATGCGTAATCCCTGCCCCAGCATCTATCTGTAGCCATATCGCTCTCCTTGCAAATTGTTCTATACAGGTGCATTAGTCTCTCTGAATCACACAAGTGTACTATATATGCGTAATCCCTGTTTCAGAACCCATCTTACAAGAATTGCCCTCACAACCATTCCAATAACTCATGATATGGATGGACTCTGGATTTCTAATAATACAGCTGTCTAGAGACACAATATCTTTTTAAAACTTCTGTTCGGAGTCACATATCCTCTTAATCCAGCCTGGTAAGGCTGCTCTCGGATTGGCTCAGAACTAGTTACGTAACCAAACAGCAACCACTCTTAAGTCTTTTGCCTGAAACTGCATCAGACGGATAAGACTGAACTTACAAGGTATTATCACTCTGGTTTTTCATACCATAGAGGAACATTCACTGTAACTGGTACTCTGGGACATTACCTTTTCACTGAGTCCGCTAATGTGATTTTGTGATCTGAACGATATGTACAGTCTACATGCTATGTGTTGTCTATACGTTATGCATTTACATACTAAATAGGCACTTTATCTGTCCCACACTGTTGGGTTTTAAACTTTTAGAGTGTTATTATTGCTATAAGATTAATGTATATTATATGTTGCTCATTTTGATGTCTTGTCCCTCCCGTTCATCCGTGTCCTGTAGCTTTGGTATTGTATCCCACAAGTAAGGATGAATCCGTGGACTCGTCGTATCTTGTAGAAGAAAAGGAAATTTATGCTTACCTGATAAATTGATTTATTCTACGATACGACGAGTCCACGGCCCTCCCTGTCATTTTAAGACGGATTATATTTTATTTTTACAACTTTAGTCACCTCAGCACCTTTTAGCTTTTCCTTTCTCTTCCTAAAACCTTCGGTCGAATGACTGGGGGTGGAGGGAAGGGAGGAGCTATATATACAGCTCTGCTGTGGTGCTCTTTGCAACTTCCTGTTAGCAGGAGGATAATATCCCACAAGTATAGAATTCAGAATTCAATTTAGTTTAATAAGGAGATCTCTTTCTGATTTCTTTAACGCTCCCCTTTTGTCACGGATAACAGACTGCCAAGGTTAACCCCCACCCCCCTACTACCTGGTTTACTCATTTTCACATCAGATTTGGCCTTTTTATGGCATATGCGATTTCCCAAACTCTTCTTATTCTCAGTTTTTCTGTTTGTAATTCTTCATGAAAGAGCTGATCACTGACTGTCCTAATCCCTTTCCGGCTGGCCGGATTCCTGGAACTACCGGCCGTGCCGCACCACCCCGGACACCCGCTAACGTTTACCACAGGTCGCTCCAGCAGCCCTTTTCCCCAGAGCTCCGCTCTGTTGGGGATTGGTACCCACTAGGGAGGGCCAGAGGTGGGGTGTTTGCTGGAAGGGAGCTCCCCTGGGAACTTGGTATTTCGGACCCCCCTACAACCCTTACTCCACCTTGCACACCTGGTGTACGTTTGATCAGCTTCCACTCTGGCCCCAAGCGACAGATCATGCCACTTTTTGGATTGTGGCATCTGGGGATCGAGGGCTTTCCAACAACACCCTGGAAGTGCCACCACCTCTGTATCACTGGGACTCTATGGGACTATGAGGGAAAGAGATTTATAGATAAAGAGCGCTAGATAAGCTAATACGCAATGGAGATAGAGGAAGAATTATATGTGACACAGTATGTTACTTAAAAAGGAAATAATTTATTTTACAAGATATGACGAGTCCTTGGATTTCATCCTTACTTGTGGGATATTGCCTCCTGGTCAGCAGGAGGAGGCAAAGAGCTCCACAGCAGAGCTGCATAAATAGCTCCTCCCTTCCCTCCCACTCCAGTCATTCGCTTTGCCTGCGTTAGTAATAGGAGAGAGGTAAAGAGAGGTGTTTTAGTTTAGATTCTTCAATCAAGAGTTTTTTTGTTTTTAAATGGTGCCAATGTGTACTATTTTTATTACAGAGCAGTGCTAGTAGTCTTTTAGACTGTGGGAACTGGTGGATTTTTGTCTCTACTGCGCCTCCCAGGATTGAGCTGCACCTCTGTACAGGGTCTTGGAAACTTATAACTAAGACTTCTCTGTTTCACAGGACCTCAGGAGGAAAAGTGGACCTCTTGACACTGTGAAGTTGTCATACTGTTCCTCAGCATGAAGGTAAGTGCAGTTCTTTTATTCTGGGACTCAGCAAAAGAATCTCAGATGGACTGTATTTTCACTATGTTATGGGCAAGAGTTTTTCCCTTTAAACAGATAGTGACAGACCCAGACACTCTAGCAGTCTACTACCTAGAAGCGCTGGGAGATAGTACAAGGATAACATAGAGTACCAAACTCTCTGACAGGATTTATTAATTAGACGCTGGGAACTAATATGTATGTGCTTGACCAGACACTCAGACTTTTAGTGTGTGCTTTGAAGCGCTAGGACATTCTGTGTGGGGTTCTAAGGGCTGTTGACGCTGGGGACAATTGCGGAACGCAAATGGTTTATTTAATTTTTCTCCTACATTGGTGTGTCCGGTCCACGGCTTCATCCTTACTTGTGGGATATTCTCATTCCCTACAGGAAATGGCAAAGAGAGCACACAGCAAAGCTGTCCATATAGCCCCCCCCTCTGGCTCCGCCCCCCAGTCATTCTCTTTGCCGCTCTGAACAAGTAGCATCTCCACGGGGATGGTAAAGAGTATGTAGTGTTTTAAAATTCTATTTATAAGCAACAAAGGATTACAGACAGACATCTTCTTTGTTTGTCGTCTATTCTGGTAAGAGGAGAGGTCAGAAAGCTACTGCTACCTCTCTTTCCTTTTGGCTAAAAAGCATCATCCGTTTGGCTTATGAGACAGCCGGCCGGCAGCCTCCTGAACGAATTACAGCTCACTCTACTAGAGCTGTGGCTTCCACATGGGCCTTCAAGAATGAGGCTTCTGTTGAACAGATCTGTAAGGCAACGACTTGGTCTTCTCTGCATACTTTTGCCAAATTTTACAAATACTTATGCTTCTTCGGAGGCTGTTTTTGGGAGAAAGGTTTTGCAAGCTGTGGTGCCTTCCGTTTAGGTTACCTGACTTGTTCCCTCCCTTCATCCGTGTCCTAAAGCTTTGGTATTGGTTCCCACAAGTAAGGATGAAGCCGTGGACCGGACACACCAATGTAGGAGAAAACAGAATTTATGTTTACCTGATAAATTTCTTTCTCCTACGGTGTGTCCGGTCCACGGCCCGCCCTGGCTTTTAGTCAGGTTTAAAAATTTTATTTTTCTGTACACTACAGTCACCATGGCACCTTATGGTTTCTCCTTTTTCTCCTAACCGTCGGTCAAATGACTGGGGGGCGGAGCCAGAGGGGGGGCTATATGGACAGCTTTGCTGTGTGCTCTCTTTGCCATTTCCTGTAGGGAAGGAGAATATCCCACAAGTAAGGATGAAGCCGTGGACTGGACACACCGTAGGAGAAAGAAATTTATCAGGTAAACATAAATTCTGTTATTTTATTCCGGTAAATGGCGCCTTCGTTTACTAGTGTTTAGCATGTTACGCCCACGAAGGGCGGGGCTTAGTACTCGCACGTTTTTATAGCGCAGCTACTATTTGGGTTAGCAGTTTCTCCTGTTGGCCTCTAAACCTGCTTAACTTAATTTTGACAGACCATTGGTCGCAAGGCTTATATTACTCAGTCCGTTCACAGGAACAGGTAGGAGCCGCAGCAGAGCTGCAGCGAGGTGACGGAGTATTTATTTCACAGTAAAATTGTGCAAAATTGATTTACTTGTGTGTTATTTACCAAAGTATTCAGGGACTGAACTTACAAGAGTTTTTCTTCTTTATAGTTACATAACTCAGCATATTTTTCTCTGTTGAGATGATAAAAATAACGTTCAATGTGTGAATTGAGTTCTTAAAGATACAGTACTCAGGGTTTTTTTGTACAATCGAATTTTCTCTGTGAGTTAGTTAAATTTGCTTGTTATTTAATTTATAAAAATGGATGACACTGAGCAAAATACATGCCTTATGTGTTTAAATGCCATTGTGGAACCACCTGTTACACTTTGTCCCTCATGTATTACTAGGGCATTACAGTGTAAAGAACAAATTTTTAATGATGATGATGATGATTGCCCTCAGTCTGAAGAAGTTCAGGTGAATCTGCATGCTTCTCCCCAAGTGTCTCAGCCCATAACACCGGCGCAGGCGACGCCATGTTCTTCGATGGCGTCTACGTCTTTTACTCTGCAGGACATGGCTACTGTTATGTCGTCCACCCTTACAGAAGTTTTGTCTAAATTGCCAGTATTACAGGGGAAACGTAGCAGAAAGGAGACCCAGGTGGTCCATGCAACTTCTGATTCTCTGGTGGCAATCTCTAATATACCCTCCCAGGGCTCTAAGGGGGGGGGGTGTAGGGAGATTTTGTCTGAGGGGGAATTATCTGACTCGGATAGTGCATTGCCCCAGACAGATTCAGAGGTAATGGCATTCAGATTTAAACTTGAACACCTTCGCCTGTTACTACGGGAGGTTTTGATGACTCTGGATGACTGTGACTCTATTGTGGTCCCTACAGAAAAACTGTGTAAGATGGACAAATATTTCTTTCATGTAATTAGCAAGAGTCCATGAGCTAGTGACGTATGGGATATACATTCCTACCAGGAGGGGCAAAGTTTCCCAAACCTCAAAATGCCTATAAATACACCCCTCACCACACCCACAATTCAGTTTTACAAACTTTGCCTCCGATGGAGGTGGTGAAGTAAGTTTGTGCTAGATTCTACGTTGATATGCGCTCCGCAGCAAGTTGGAGCCCGGTTTTCCTCTCAGCGTGCAGTGAATGTCAGAGGGATGTGAGGAGAGTATTGCCTATTTGAATGCAGTGATCTCCTTCTACGGGGTCTATTTCATAGGTTCTCTGTTATCGGTCGTAGAGATTCATCTCTTACCTCCCTTTTCAGATCGACGATATACTCTTATATATACCATTACCTCTGCTGATTCTCGTTTCATTACTGGTTTGGCTATCTGCTATATGTAGATGAGTGTCCTGGGGTAAGTAAGTCTTATTTTCTGTGACACTCCAAGCTATGGTTGGGCACTTTGTTTATAAAGTTCTAAATATATGTATTCAAACATTTATTTGCCTTGACTCAGAATGTTCAACTTTCCTTATTTTCAGACAGTCAGTTTCATATTTGGGATAATGCATTTTGATTTAACCATTTTTTCTTACCTTCAAAAATTTGACTCTTCCCTGTGGGCTGTTAGGCTCGCGGGGGCTGAAAATGCTTCATTTTATTGCATCATTCTTGGCGCGGACTTTTTTGGCGCAAAAATTCTATTTCCGTTTCCGGCGTCATACGTGTCGCCGGAAGTTACGTCATTTTTTGACGTTATTTCGCGCCAAAAATGTCGGCGTTCCGGATGTGGCGTCATTTTTGGCGCCAAAAGCATTTAGGCGCCAAATAATGTGGGCGTCTTATTTGGCGCGAAAAAATATGGGCGTCGCTTTTGTCTCCACATTGTTTAAGTCTCATTTTTTATTGATTCTGGTTGCTAGAAGCTTGTTCTTTGGCATTTTTTCCCATTCCTGAAACTGTCATTTAAGGAATTTGATCAATTTTGCTTTATATATATGTTGTTTTTTTCTCTTACATATTGCAAGATGTCTCACGTTGCATCTGAGTCAGAAGATACTACAGGAAAATCGCTGTCAAGTGCTGAATCTACCAAAGCTAAGTGTATCTGCTGTAAACTTTTGGTAGCTATTTCGCCAGCTGTTGTTTGTATTGATTGTCATGACAAACTTGTTAAAGCAGATAATATTTCCTTTAGTAAAGTACCATTGCCTGTTGCAGTTCCTTCAACATCTAAGGTGCAGAATGTTCCTGATAATATAAGAGATTTTGTTTCTGAATCCATAAAGAAGGCTATGTCTGTTATTTCTCCTTCTAGTAAACGTAAAAAATCTTTTAAAACTTCTCTCCCTACAGATGAATTTTTAAATGAACATCATCATTCTGATTCTGATGACTCCTCTGGTTCAGAGGATTCTGTCTCTGAGGTTGATGCTGAGAAATCTTCATATTTATTTAAAATGGAATTTATTCGTTCTTTACTTAAAGAAGTACTAATTGCTTTAGAAATAGAGGATTCTGGTCCTCTTGATACTAATTCTAAACGTTTGGATAAGGTATTTAAAGCTCCTGTGGTTATTCCAGAAGTTTTTCCTGTTCCTAATGCTATTTCTGCAGTAATTTCCAAAGAATGGGATAAATTGGGTAATTCATTTACTCCTTCTAAACGTTTTAAGCATTTATATCCTGTGCCGTCTGACAGATTGGAATTTTGGGACAAAATCCCTAAAGTTGATGGGGCTATTTCTACCCTTGCTAAATGTACTACTATTCCTACGTCAGATGGTACTTCGTTTAAGGATCCTCTAGATAGGAAAATTGAGTCCTTTCTAAGAAAAGCTTATCTGTGTTCAGGTAATCTTCTTAGACCTGCTATATCTTTGGCTGATGTTGCTGCAGCTTCAACTTTTTGGTTGGAAACTTTAGCACAACAAGTAACACATCGTGATTCTCATGATATTATTATTCTTCTTCAGCATGCTAATAATTTTATCTGTGATGCCATTTTTTATATTATCAGAGTTGATGTCAGGTTTATGTCTCTAGCTATTTTAGCTAGAAGAGCTTTATGGCTTAAAACTTGGAATGCTGATATGGCTTCTAAATCAACTTTACTTTCTATTTCTTTCCAGGGTAACAAATTATTTGGTTCTCAGTTGGATTCCATCATTTCAACTGTTACTGGTGGGAAAGGAACTTTTTTACCACAGGATAAAAAATCTAAAGGTAAAAGTAGGGCTAATAATCGTTTTCGTTCCTTTCGTTTCAACAAAGAACAAAAGCCTGATCCTTCATCCTCAGGAGCAGTTTCAGTTTGGAAACCATCTCCAGTCTGGAATAAATCCAAGCCAGCTAGAAAGGCAAAGCCTGCTTCTAAGTCCACATGAAGGTGCGGCCCTCATTCCAGCTCAGCTGGTAGGGGGCAGGTTACGTTTTTTCAAGGAAATTTGGATCAATTCTGTTCACAATCTTTGGATTCAGAACATCGTTTCAGAAGGGTACAGAATTGGTTTCAAGATGAGACCTCCTGCAAAGAGATTTTTTCTTTCCCGTGTCCCAGTAAATCCAGTAAAAGCTCAAGCATTTCTGAAATGTGTTTCAGATCTAGAGTTGACTGGAGTAATTATGCCTGTTCCAGTTCCGGAACAGGGGATTGGGTTTTATTCAAATCTCTTCATTGTACCAAAGAAGGAGAATTCCTTCAGACCAGTTCTGGATCTAAAAATATTGAATCGTTTTGTACGGATACCAACGTTCAAAATGGTAACTGTAAGGACTATCTTGCCTTTTGTTCAGCAAGGGAATTATATGTCCACAATAGATTTACAGGATGCATATCTGCATATTCCGATTCATCCAGATCATTATCAGTTCCTGAGATTCTCTTTTCTGGACAAGCATTACCAGTTTGTGGCTCTGCCGTTTGGCCTAGCTACAGCTCCAAGAATTTTTACAAAGGTTCTCGGTGCCCTTCTGTCTGTAATCAGAGAACAGGGTATTGTGGTATTTCCTTATTTGGACGATATCTTGGTACTTGCTCAGTCTTTACATTTAGCAGAATCTCATACGAATCGACTTGTGTTGTTTCTTCAAGATCATGGTTGGAGGATCAATTTACCAAAAAGTTATTTGATTCCTCAGACAAGGGTAACCTTTCTGGGTTTCCAGATGGATTCAGTGTCCATGACTCTGTCTTTAACAGACAAGAGACGTCTAAAATTGATTGCAGCTTGTCGAAACCTTCAGTCACAATCATTCCCTTCGGTAGCCTTATGCATGGAAATTCTAGGTCTTATGACTGCTGCATCGGACGCGATCCCCTTTGCTTGTTTTCACATGCGACCTCTTCAGCTCTGTATGCTGAAGCAATGGTGCAAGGATTACACGAAGATATCTCAAACAATATCTTTAAAACCGATTGTTCGACACTCTCTAACATGGTGGACAGATCACCATCGTTTAATTCAGGGGGCTTCTTTTGTGCTTCCGACCTGGACTGTAATTTCAACAGATGCATGTCTCTCGGGTTGGGGAGCTGTGTGGGGATCTCTGACGGCACAAGGAGTTTGGGAATCTCAGGAGGTGAGATTACCGATCAATATTTTGGAACTCCGTGCAATTTTCAGAGCTCTTCAGTTTTGGCCTCTTCTGAAGAGAGAATCGTTCATTTGTTTTCAGACAGACAATGTCACAACTGTGGCATACATCAATCATCAAGGAGGGACTCACAGTCCTCTGGCTATGAAAGAAGTATCTCGAATTTTGGTTTGGGCGGAATCCAGCTCCTGTCTAATCTCTGCGGTTCATATCCCAGGTATAGACAATTGGGAAGCGGATTATCTCAGTCGCCAAACGTTGCATCCGGGCGAATGGTCTCTTCACCCAGAGGTATTTCTTCAGATTATTCAAATGTGGGAACTTCCAGAAATAGATCTGATGGCGTCCCATCTAAACAAGAAACTTCCCAGGTATCTGTCCAGATCCCGGGATCCTCAGGCGGAGGCAGTGGATGCATTATCACTTCCCTGGAAGTATCATCCTGCCTATATCTTTCCGCCTCTAGTTCTTCTTCCAAGAGTAATCTCCAAGATTCTGAAGGAATGCTCGTTTGTTCTGCTGGTAGCTCCGGCATGGCCTCACAGGTTTTGGTATGCGGATCTTGTCCGGATGGCCTCTTGCCAACCGTGGACTCTTCCGTTAAGACCAGACCTTCTGTCACAAGGTCCCTTTTTCCATCAGGATCTGAAATCCTTAAATTTAAAGGTATGGAGATTGAACGCTTGATTCTTGGTCAAAGAGGTTTCTCTGACTCTGTAATTAATACTATGTTACAGGCTCGTAAATCTGTATCTCGAGAGATATATTATAGAGTCTGGAAGACTGATATTTCTTGGTGTCTTTCTCATCATTTTTCTTGGCATTCTTTTAGAATACCGAGAATTTTACAGTTTCTTCAGGATGGTTTAGATAAGGGTTTGTCCGCAAGTTCTTTGAAAGGACAAATCTCTGCTCTTTCTGTTCTTTTTCACAGAAAGATTGCTATTCTTCCTGATATTCATTGTTTTGTACAAGCTTTGGTTCGTATAAAACCTGTCATTAAGTCAATTTCTCCTCCTTGGAGTTTGAATTTGGTTCTGGGAGCTCTTCAAGCTCCTCTGTTTGAACCTATGCATTCATTGGACATTAAATTACTTTCTTGGAAAGTTTTGTTCCTTTTGGCCATCTCTTCTGCCAGAAGAGTTTCTGAATTATCTGCTCTTTCTTGTGAGTCTCCTTTTCTGATTTTTCATCAGGATAAGGCGGTGTTGCGAACTTCTTTTGAATTTTTACCTAAAGTTGTGAATTCCAACAACATTAGTAGGGAAATTGTGGTTCCTTCATTATGTCCTAATCCTAAGAATTCTAAGGAGAAATCGTTGCATTCTTTGGATGTTGTTAGAGCTTTGAAATATTATGTTGAAGCTACGAAATCTTTCTGTAAGACTTCTAGTCTATTTGTTATCTTTTCCGGTTCTAGAAAAGGCCAGAAAGCTTCTGCCATTTCTTTGGCATCTTGGTTGAAATCTTTAATTCATCTTGCCTATGTTGAGTCGGGTAAAACTCCGCCTCAGAGAATTACGGCTCATTCTACTAGGTCAGTTTCTACTTCCTGGGCGTTTAGGAATGAAGCTTCGGTTGACCAGATCTGCAAAGCAGCAACTTGGTCCTCTTTGCATACTTTTACTAAATTCTACCATTTTCATGTATTTTCTTCTTCTGAAGCAGTTTTTGGTAGAAAAGTACTTCAGGCAGCGGTTTCAGTTTGAATCTTCTGCTTATGTTTTTCGTTAAACTTTATTTTGGGTGTGGATTATTTTCAGCAGGAATTGGCTGTCTTTATTTTATCCCTCCCTCTCTAGTGACTCTTGTGTGGAAAGATCCACATCTTGGGTAGTCATTATCCCATACGTCACTAGCTCATGGACTCTTGCTAATTACATGAAAGAAAACATAATTTATGTAAGAACTTTCCTGATAAATTCATTTCTTTCATATTAGCAAGAGTCCATGAGACCCGCCCTTTTTTTGTGGTGGTTATGATTTTGTATAAAGCACAATTATTCCAATTCCTTATTTTATATGCTTTCGCACTTTTTTATCACCCCACTTCTTGGCTATTCGTTAAACTGAATTGTGGGTGTGGTGAGGGGTGTATTTATAGGCATTTTGAGGTTTGGGAAACTTTGCCCCTCCTGGTAGGAATGTATATCCCATACGTCACTAGCTCATGGACTCTTGCTAATATGAAAGAAATGAATTTATCAGGAAAGTTCTTACATAAATTATGTTTTAGAGCTTCCTTCTTACTCTGATGTTTTTCCAGTTCCTAAGAGAATCTCGGAAATTATTACTAAGGAGTGGGAAAGACCGGGTATCCCGGTCTCACCTTCCCCTATTTTTACGAAAATGTACCCTATACCTGACACTGTTCGGAATGCTTGGCAAACGGTCCCTAAGGTGGAGGGTGCTATTTCTACCTTGGCTAAGCGTACAACTATTCCTATTGAGGACAGTTGTGCTTTTAAAGACCCTATGGATAAAAAGTTGGAGGGTCTTCTAAAAAAGTTGTTTGTTCATCAAGGATTTCTTGCATTGTACCATGTCACAACTGCGACTGCTTTTGGTTTGACGCCTTAGAAGAATCTCTTAAGTCTGAGACTTCTTTAGAGGAAATAATGGACAGAATCAAGGCTCTTAAACTAGCCAATTCTTTTGATTCGTTAATTCAAGCACGAAAGCCTGTTACTAGGAAGATTTACCATAAGATCTGGCGTAAATATCTTTATTGGTTCAAATCCAAGGGCTACTCATGGAGTAAGATTAGGATTCCTAGGATTTTAGCCTTTCTCCAAGAGGGTTTGGAGAAAGGGTTAGCAACAAGTTTCTTAAAGGGACAGATTTCTGCTTTATCTATATTGTTGCACAAGCGTCTGGCAGATGTTTAATCTTTCTGTCAGGCTCTGACTAGAATCAGGCCTGTGTTTAGACCAATTGCTCCTCCTTGGAGTTTGAATTTAGTTCTTAAGGTTCTTCAAGGAGTTCCGTTTGAACCTTTGCATTCCATTGATATTAAGTTATTATCATGGAAAGTTTTGCTTCTGGTTGCTATTTCTTCTGCTCGCAGAGTTTCTGAGCTTTCAGCATTACAATGTGATTCTCCTTATCTTATTTTTCATGCTGATATTGTGGTGTTGCGTACCAAACCAGGTTTCCTTCCTAAGGTAGTTTCCAACAAGAATATTAATCAGGAAATTGTTGTTCCTTCATTGTGTCCTAATCCTTCCTCTAAGCAGGAACGTCTGTTACATAATTTGGACGTAGTCCGGTCCCTGAAGTTTTACTTACAGGCGACTAAGGAATTCCGTCAATCTTCTTTATTTGTTGTTTTTTTCTGGAAGACGCAATGCGTCAGAAAGCTACGGCTACTTCTCTTTCTCTTTGGCTGAAGAGTATCATCCGTTTTGCATATGAGACTGCGGGAAGGCAGCCTCCAGAACGAATTACAGCTCATTCAACTAGAGCTGTGGCTTCCTCATGGGCATTTAAAAATGATGCTTCTGTCGAACAGATTTACAAGGTTGCTATTTGGTCGTCTCTTCACACTTTTTCCAAATTTTCCAAATTTTATACTTTTGCTTCATCTGAGGCTGTTTTTGGGAGAAAGGTTCTTCAAGCAGTGGTGCCTTCCGTTTAGGTTCCTGTCTTCTCCCTCCCTTTCATCCGTGTCCTTTTGCTTTGGTATTGTATCCCACAAGTAAGGATGAAATACGTGGACTCTTATCTCATATCTTGTAAAAGAAAAGGAAATTTATGCTTACCTGATATATTTATTTCTTTTACCATATGACGAGTCCACTGCCCACCCTGTCATTTTTTAAGACAGGTCTTTATTTTTATTAAACTTCAGTCAGGCTCTTTGCCTCCTCCTGCTGACCAGGAGGCGATATCCCACAAGTAAGGATGAAATCCATGGAATCGTCATATCGCAAAATAAATAAATTTATCAGGTAAGCATAAATTTCCTTTTTATTATATTTGCTCTTAGTTGGGATGTCGTATATTTCTTTTTTTTTTTCCTCGTTTTTTTTCCACATAAGAAAATATATATTCTTTATGTATAAAAGAGACTAGTATTATACAAATTTGTTACTAAAAAAATATATAATAAAATGAGTCTGGTAGGTTGGCCAACTTTGTTATACTCTTATACATACATCATAAACGATACTAATTCAATTTAAAATTAAAGATTGGTTTTAAACCTCAAAACTTAAACTAAAAAAACATAAAAAGATAATAGAACTAAAAAGCAGATCTTTAGCAGTGGTAAAATGCAATATTTGTCTTATCCTGAGCGATTAAAAAGTTAATATAAAAAAGAGTACATGTGAAAAAAAGGACATACTGTATATATGTAAAGATAAGGCTGCAGCCTTTAGCATAGCAATAGCTGTATGGCTACTGGGAGCCTGTGTGTATAGGAGAAAAGTTAGCAGGCGTATCTATCTAACCTTGTTTTCCACTCAGTATGTTGATGATAGTGGAGGAGCGTTCTAATCTCCTGGATGTAGTATTGAGGGTTATTCTGGGTTTTTAAATCCACCCACCTTTCAGATAATTTTTCTTCCGGTTGCTGAACCTGTTAAGTAGGTTTGTGAATGGATAACTTCACCTTTAAGTGGCTTTTGCGGGCTTCAAATCCACCCTAAGCCATGATGGTTTTCGAATCCCGTATACGTTTCGAGGGGTCCGTACTCCAGATGGAGTTTGTAAATGATCACTTAGGTTTCTTCTTTTGCAGGCTTTTTGGCTACCCGTAATTGCAGATTAGTAAATGGTATTATTCTTCCACTCGTGAGAGCGCCGGTCCTGGAGCGTTTATGCAGTGTGCAGTGCGGTCACTTCGAAAGATACCCGCAAAAGAAGAAACCTAAGTGATCATTTACAAACTCCATCTAGAGTACGGACCCCTCGAAACGGATACGGGAAACTAAAACCATCAGGGCTTAGGGTGGATTTGAAGCCTGCAAAATCCACTAAAAGGTGAAGTTATCCATTCACAAACTTACTTAATTTTCCTTCCGGTTGCTGAACCTGTTATCTGACAGATGGGTGGATTTAAAAACCCGGAATAACCCTCAATACTACATCCAGGATATTAGAACGCTCCTCCACTATCATCAACATGCCGAGTGAAAAACAAGGTTAGATAGATATGCCTGCTAACTTTTCTCCTATACACACAGGCTCCCAGTAGCCATACAGCTATTGCTATACTAAAGGCTGCAGCCTTATCTTTACATATATATGTCCTTTTTTCACATGAACCCTTTCTTCTTTTCTCTTGCAAGATGTATCGAGTCCACGGATTCATCCAATACTTGTGGGATATTCTCCTTCCCAACAGGAAGTGGCAAAGAGAGCACCCACAGCAGAGCTGTCTATATAGCTCCTCCCCTAACTCCACCCCCCATTCATTCTCTTTGCCGGCTCTAAGCAATAGGAAGGGTAAAGTGATTGTGGTAACAAAAATATTAGTTTTATTTTTTTCAAGCAAGAGTTTATTTTAAATGGTACCGGTGTGTACTATTTACTCTCAAGCAGAAAAGAGATGAAGATTTCTGCATGGAGGATGATGATCTTAGCATTTTGTAACTAAGATCCATTGCTGTTCCCACAGAGGCTGAGGAGTACAGGAAACTTCAGTTGAGGAACAGTTTTGCAGGCTGAGGTATGTTCAGTCATTGTTTTCTAGAAAGACAGTGATATTTCAAGAAAAGGGCTGACATTATCCCGATGAGGAGAAGGGTAAGCTGTAATCAAACACTTATGGTAGTATTGCAAGCTTGCATAAGGGCTAAGTTACTGCTGGTTGACACTTATATATTAAAGCAAACGTTTTTTGATGGATTTGGTAAAAACTTTTTGGGACTTTTTATTTAGAGGGTTCATTTGGCTTATTTTGAGATTTACATCCCACATGGCTGTTTTTAACACTTGAGGTGTTACTTTAAGGCCCAACAGACATCGTGTAAGAGGTGGGCGAGGCCTAATTTTGCGCCTTAGATGCTCAGTTGCTTTTATTTCTGGACAGCAAACTGCAACACAGTAGGGTCCTGAAGCGGTTTTGGGGCCAAAACGAAGTTTTATTCCCTCAAATTCAACCCCTAAGGGCAGGTAGGCGCCACAGCAGAGCTGTGGCAAGGTGCTGACTGTATATTTTCTGTTTTTTTTACTCTTGTCAATCCGGTTTTGAAAGATTTGTGAAATGTTTAAGCAGTTTTGCAGAACGTGTACATGTTTTTTTCTCTTAAAGGCACAGTACCGTTTTTTTGAAATTGTTGTTTTACATTGAATAAAGTGTTTTCCAAGCTTGCTTGTCTCATTACTAGCCTGTTAAACATGTCTGACATCAAGGAAACTCCTTGTTCAATATGTTTAGAAGCCATTGTGGAACCCCCTCTTAGAATGTGTCCCACTTGTACTGATATATCTATAAATTTTAAAGAGCATATTGTAGCACTTAAAGATGTAGCGCTAGAGGATTCTCAGACAGAAAGAAAGATGGTTATGCTATCTAGTTCTCCCCAAGTGTCACAACCAGTAATGCCCGCACAAGTGACGCCAAGTACCTCTAGTGCGTCTACTTCATTTACCTTACAAGACATGGCAGCAGTTATGAATTCTACCCTCACAGAGGTTTTATCTAAACTGCCTGGATTACAAGGGAAGCGTGATAGCTCTGGGTTAAGAACAAATGCTGAGCTTTCTGACGCTTTAGTAGCCGTATCCGATATACCATCACAATGTTCTGAATTAGGGGTACGGGATTTGCTGTCTGAGGGAGAGATTTCTGATTCAGGAAAGACGCTCCCTCAGACAGACTCTGATATGATGGCCTTTAAATTTAAGCTAGAACACCTCCGCTTGTTGCTCAGGGATTTATTAGCGACTCTAGATGATTGTGACCCTATTGTGGTTCCAGAGAAATTGTGTAAAATGGACAAATACTTAGAGGTTCCTGTTTACACTGATGTTTTCCCGTCCCTTAGAGGATTGCGGACATTGTTTCTAAGGAGTGAGATAGACCAGGTATTCCGTTCACTCCCCCTCCTGCTTTTAAGAAAATGTTTCCCATATCTGACACCATGCGGGACTCGTGGCAGATGGTCCCTAAGGTGGAGGGAGCTGTTTCTACACTAGCTAAGCTTACAACTATACCTATTGAAGACAGTTGTGCTTTCAGAGATCCTATGGATAAAAAATTAGAGGGTCTCCTGAAGAAAATTTTTGTTCATCAAGGTTTTCTTCTGCAACCTATTGCGTGCATTGTTCCTGTAACTACTGCAGCTGCTTTTTGGTTCGAGGCTCTGGAAGAGGCTCTCCAGGGGGAGACCCCATTAGATGATATTCTGGATAGAATTAAGGCTCTTAAGCTGGCTAATTCTTTCATTACAGATGCCGCCTTTCATCTAGCTAAATTAGCGGCAAAAAATTCAGGTTTCTCCAACATTGGTGTGTCCGGTCCACGGCGTCATCCATAACTTGTGGGAATATTCTCTTCCCCAACAGGAAATGGCAAAGAGCACAGCAAAAGCTGTCCATATAGTCCCTCCCAGGCTCCGCCCCCCCCAGTCATTCTCTTTGCCGCTCTGAACAAGTAGCATCTCCACGGAGATGGTGAAGAGTATGTGGTGTTTAGTTGTAGTTTTTTATTCTTCTATCAAGAGTTTGTTATTTTAAAATAGTGCTGGTATGTACTATTTACTCTAAAACAGAAAGAGATGAAGAGTTCTGTTTATAAGAGGAGTATGATTTTAGCAGCAGTAACTAAAATCGATTGCTGTTCCCACACAGGACTGTTGAGATGAGAGAACTTCAGTTGGGGGGAACAGTTTGCAGACTTTTCTGCTCAAGGTATGACTAGCCATTTTTCTAACAAGACTGTGTAATGCTGGAAGGCTGTCATTTTTCCCTCATGGGGATCGGTAAGCCATTTTCTTAGTCTCAAACAGAATAAAGGGCTTATTATGGACTGTAAACTGGTAGACACTTTTATGGGCTAAATCGAGTGCTTTATTTAGGTATTATTTGCAGTTAGAAGTTGAATTTCACACTTTTATAACTTTGGGGAACGTTTTTAACGTCAGGCACTGGTTAAGACACCTTCCCAGTCAGGAAGAGCCTTTCTCTGTAGTAGGCAGAGCCTCAGTTTCGCGCCATTACTGCGCAGTTTCTTTTGAGAACAGTACATGCAGCTGCATGTGTGAGGGTCTGGAAGTCACTGAAAAGGTTCCTAGAAGGCTTCATTTGGTATCGTATACCCCCCTGGGATTGGTGAAGTCGCAGCAAAGGCTGTGGCTGGGACTGTAAAGGGGTTAAAAGTGTAAACGGCTCCGGTTTCCACATTTTAAGGGTTAACAGCTTGAAATTTGGGGTGCAATACTTTGAATGCATTAAGACACTGTGGTGAAAATTTGGTAAAGATTGGATAATTCCTTCATAGTTTTTCACATATTCAGTATTAAAGTGTGCCCTGTTTAACATTTAAAGAGACAGTAACGTTTTTGTTTTAAAACGGTTTTTGTGCTTTATTAACCAGTTTATGCCTGTTTAACATGTCTGTGCCTTCAGATAGTTCATGTTCTGTATGTATGGAAGCCAATGTGGTTCCCCCTTCTAACATGTGTGATAATTGTGCCATAGCGTCCAAACAAAGTAAGGACAGTACTGTCACAAATAGTAAAGTTGCCCAGGATGATTCCTCAGATGAAGGAAGTAGACATAGTTCTACATCATCTCCTTCTGTGTCTATACCAGTTACATCCGTGCAGGCGACCCCTAGTACTTCTAGCGCGCCAATGCTTGTTACTATGCAACAATTGACGGCAATAATGGATAACTCCATAACTAATATTTTATCCAAAATGCCAGCATTTCAGAGAAAGCGAGATTGCTCTGTTTTAAACACTGTAGAGCAGGAGGACGCTGATGATAATTTTTCTGTCATACCCTCACACCAATCTGAAGTGGCAGTGAGGGAGGGTTTGTCAGATGGGGAAATTTCTGATACAGGAAGAATTTCTCAGCAGGCAGAACCTGATGTTGTGACATTTAAATTTAAATTAGAGCATCTCCGCGCATTACTTAAGGAGGTGCTATCTACTCTGGATGATTGTGACAATCTGGTCATCCCAGAAAAATTTTGCAAGATGGACAAGTTCCTTGAGGTCCCGGTGCACCCTGATGCTTTTCCGATACCCAAACGGGTGGCGGACATAGTGAATAAGGAGTGGGAGAAGCCAGGCATACCTTTTGTCCCTCCTCCTATATTTAAAAAATTATTTCCTATGGTCGACCCCAGAAAGGACTTATGGCAAACAGTCCCTAAGGTCGAGGGGGCAGTTTCTACACTAGCCAAACGCACAACCATTCCTATTGAGGACAATTGTGCTTTCAAAGATCCTATGGATAAAAAATTGGAGGGTTTGCTTAAAAAGATTTTTGTACAGCAAGGTTACCTCCTTCAACCTATTTCGTGCATTATTCCTGTCACTACAGCTGCGTGGTTCTGGTTCGAGGAACTGGAAAAGTCGCTCTGTAGAGAGACTCCGTATGAGGAAGTCATGGACAGAATTCACGCACTTAAGTTAGCTAATTCTTTTATTTTAGACGCCGCTTTGCAGTTAGCGAAGTTAGCGGCGAAAAATTCAGGTTTTGCTATTGTGGCGCGCAGGGCGCTCTGGCTAAAGTCTTGGTCGGCGGATGTATCTTCCAAGACAAAATTGCTTAATATTCCTTTCAAAGGTAAGACCCTTTTTGGGCCAGAATTGAAAGAGATCATTTCAGACATCACCGGGGGAAAGGGCCATGCCCTCCCACAAGATAAGCCTTTCAGGGCTAAGAATAAGTCCAATTTTCGTTCCTTTCGCAATTTCAGGAACGGACCGGCTTCCAACTCTGCAGCCTCTAGACAAGAGGGTATCGCTTCCCAGACTAAACCAGCTTGGAAACCAATGCAAGGCTGGAACAAGGGTAAGCAGGCCAAGAAGCCTGCAGCTGCTACCAAGACAGCATGAAGGGGTAGCCCCCGATCCGGGACCGGATCTAGTAGGGGGCAGACTTTCTCTCTTCGCTCAGGCTTGGGCAAGAGATGTTCAGGATCCCTGGGCACTAGAAATAGTCTCTCAGGGTCTTCTGGAATTCAAGGAACTACCCCCAAGGGGAAGGTTCCACATGTGGAAGGTTCCACATTTTAGCTCTGCTTCTTAGCAAAGGGATCAAACTAAAAAAGGATCAAATACATAAGGATATTTGAGTTATTTCAGAAAGGTATATAACATTTCTCTTTTAAATTGTTGTTACTTGAATAGTTTGTACTTTCAGATAATATATTTTGTATTTCTATTAACTTTATATTTTGTTTTTTTATAGGTGGTAGACCTGAACTGTGAATTAGTTTCACTACAGAAATTGAATAGTTAAAGGTTTGAGTTAATTTACATTCTTTTGTATTCTGGTTTTTAGTATTGCAATTAGATAACAATTAGATTGTTTGCATAGGTGAGCAATTAGGAGGGACCCCACCCTATCTTTCTGAGGGTATTTAAAGAGATCTGTTTAGCTCTGCTAAACATTTAGCTCTGCTTCTTAGCAAAGGGATCAAACTAAAAAAAGATCAAATACATAAGGATATTTGAGTTATTTCAGGAGTTATTCAGGGTTATTCAGGCTTATTCAGTAGTAAATAATACTTATATTTTTCTAATTGTTAAAGTGTTGCATAGTTTAAAATGTCTCAGATACAGTGCAATGTAATGTTAAGGGAGGAAATAGCTAAACTTCAAGCTAAGGTAAGTAACATACCTGTTACCTCTACAAAGCTGCCTCAGAAAGAAGCCCCACTACCCCAGAGATCAGCAAGGAGAGGCAGATGGATCACTGTAGGCTCTGGAAGAATTAGAACAGTAGACCAGAAGCATTGCCCACAACCTCTGCCATTGCAAAACTCCTATGCTGCTCTTGCCGAATACACTTGTGATAAGGAGATTGCTGTTTCTGAGCCCTCTGAAGCTGTAACAGGTAATTTAAATCTATTGGCACCTGATTCTCCAGGTAACATAACACAGGAAAGAACTGCAGATGTGTTTTTGAGAAAAAGACTGTTAGTGGGTGACTCTATTTTGAGGAATGTGTATTTAGGTGAAAGTAAAGGAGAAACAAGGGAGGTTAGATGTCTTCCAGGAGCTACTGCTCACAGGGATAAGAATCGTATTTTGAGAATTGTTAAGGCAGCAGGAAAGGGAAGTGAGTTAGATGTGATTGTTCATTTAGGAACAAATGATATGGCTAGTAATCATGTTGCTGCTGTTCAGAAAGAGTTTTGTGACCTAGGTAATCATTTAGAGACTGTGGCATCAACTCTATCATTTTCTGCTATTTTACCTGTGTATGACCAGGAAGCAGGAAAGATGGAGCGGATAACAACATTTAATTCTTGGTTAGATAAGTGGTGCAGGGAACGAGGATTTGGTTTTATTGGCCATTATAGCTCTGTTTGGAAAGATACTAGATTATTTAGGAGAGATGGCTTGCATTTGGATGCTAAAGGAACAGAGTATCTGGGAGAGGAGTTCAAATACTTTATTAGAAATCATTTAAACTAATAAAGGGGGGTAGCATTAATATATCCACCTGCCCCCCACAGCATGCCAAAACTGTTAGTCAAAGTAACAATTCTAGAAATTCTAGTAGAAAAATTCTTCGTGCCATGAGCACAAATGCTCGCAGCTTAGGAAATAAATTACCTGAACTCATTTCAATAATGACTAGGGACAACTTGGATTTAGTAGCTATAACAGAAACATGGTACAATGATTTGCATGACTGGGACATAGTCATACCTGGATACAGGTTATTTAAAAAGAACAGAGTAGGAAAGAAAGGTGGAGGAGTTGCTTTGTATGTAAATGAAAATATAAAGGTTACTGAAATTGTAGAAACAAATGATGAGGTGGAAAGTATTTGGGTGACTTTGGAAATTGGAGATAAAAATGTTTTTAGAATAGGGGTTGTATATAGGCCTCCATTGCAGGATGAAAAACTGGACAATCTGTTATTAGATTAAATAACCAAAATGACTATGAAGGGTAAGGTTATAGTACTGGGGGACTTTAATTTGCCAGATATAGACTGGAAGATTCCTTCTGCTAGATCGGCTAGAAGCAGGTATATTCTTGAATCTCTGCTAGGGGAATCACTTGAACAATTAGTCAAGGAACCAACTCGTAAGGAAGCTATATTAGATCTAATACTTACAAACAGTGATACAGTTTCAGATGTGTCTGTAGGTGAGAACTTAGGATCCAGTGATCATCAATCTGTTTGGTTTAGTATTCATGTTCAGGAACTGTCCCCCCAGACTAAAACAAAAGTTTTAGACTTTAGGACGGCAGATTTTTCATTAATGGGAGAATACCTAAAAAACTATTTAAAGGGGAAAACTCTTATTACAGGGGTTCAAGAACAGTGGGAATTTGTGAAAGGTGCCATTTTAGATGCAACCGCACACTGTATTAGACATGTCTGTAAAAGTAAAAGAAAGCGGAAACCAATTTGGTTTTCCAAAGAAGTAGCACATGCTGTAAAGACAAAAAAGATAGCTTATAAAAATTACAGACACACACAAGCAGATGATGATATGAAAATATGGAGACTCCAACAAAAAAACACTAAGCAGTTAATTAGGAAGGTTAAAGCTCATGCAGAAGAGAAGATAGCACAGTCAGTAAAACATGGGGACAAAACATTCTTTAGATATATCAGTGAAAGAAGAAAAAATAAGGTAGGAATAGTAAAATTGAAATCAGTGGATGGTAGAATAATAGAAGGTGATAAGCAGATTGCAGACTGTCTCAATGATTACTTCTGTTCTGTTTTCACTAAAGATTGTGAAGATACAATGTCTACATTAAGGGATGCTACGCAAAATAGAAACAAGCTTAACAGTAATCTTTTTACAGAGAATGAGGTTTTGTTAGCATTATCAAAAATAAATGTTACAAAGGCAGTGGGTCCTGATAATATTCATCCAAGGGTTTTAAAAGAACTTTGATCAGTGCTAACTGTCCCATTAACTGATCTGTTTAATAAGTCACTATTAACAGGAGCTGTCCCAGATGATTGGAGAATAGCAAATGTAATACCTCTTCATAAAAAGGGCAGTAGAGAAGAATCTGGCAACTACAGGCCAGTTAGTTTAACTTCAGTAGTAGGGAAATTAATGGAAAGCCTCTTAAAAGAAAGAATTATGACTTACATAAAGACAAAGAATTTAGAGGACCAAAATCAGCATGGTTTTACTTCAGGGAGATCATGTCAGACTAATCTAATTGACTTCTTTGATTATGTAACAAAAGTATTAGACAAGGGAGGAGCAGTTGATGTAGCATATCTAGATTTCAGCAAAGCATTTGACACCGTCCCACACAATAAACTTATTCACAAACTATATCTCCTTGGTCTAGATTCAAAAATTGTAAACTGGGTGGAATGCTGGCTTAAGGACAGAAAACAAAGTGTCTTAGTAAATGGAGTTCATTCAGCAGAGGGGGCTGTTACTAGTGGTGTTCCTCAGGGGTCAGTTCTGGGGCCTGTTTTGTTTAACATATTTATCTGCGATATCAGCAAAGGGCTACAGGGGAAAGTATGTCTCTTTGCAGATGATACAAAAATTTGCAACAGAGTGGATGTTCCAGGGGGGGTAGACAAAATGAGAAGTGATATACAACAATTGGAGGATTGGACAAACGACTGGGATCTAAAGTTTAACACAGCAAAGTGTAAAATAATGCATTTAGGGAAGAAAAATCCAAATGTTAATTACAGACTCAATGACACTTTACTGACTGTTACAGACGAGGAACAGGACTTGGGAATTATTATTTCAGATGATTTAAAACTTAGTAAACAATGTAGTAATGCAGCGAGTAAGGCTAGCAGAATGCTTGGATGTATTGGTAGAGGTATTTGCAGCAGAAATAGTAAGGTTCTTATGCCACTTTATAGATCATTAGTTAGGCCTCATCTTGAGTATTGTGTGCAGTTCTGGAGGCCATATCTTCAGAAGGATATTAACAAACTTGAATCTGTGCAAAGGAGGGCTACCAAAATGGTACATGGTCTAAAAAATAAAACTTACCAGGATAGGCTTAATGACCTAAATATGTATAGCTTAGAGGAGAGAAGGGAAAGAGGTGATATGATAGCAACTTTCAAGTACATTAAAGGGTTTAGTAAAACTGAGGCTGTGGGTATTTTACATAAAATGGAAAATTCAAGAACAAGGGGTCATGAGCTCAAGCTAAAGGGTAGTAGATTCAGGAGTAATTTGAGGAAGCACTTCTTTACAGAAAGAGTGATTGATTTATGGAATAAACTTCCTCAAGAGGTAGTAGCAACACACACTGTGGGGGACTTTAAAAATGCATGGGACAAGCATAGGGCTATCCTACGAACTAGATAAGTTTATACTGTTAGGTAAGGTCGGGCAGACTTGCTGGGCCTATGGCTCTTATCTGCCATCAATATCTATGTTTCTATGTTTCTATGTCTCACTTATCTTCAAACCAAATAAAGAGACAGGCATTCTTACATTGTGTAGAAGACCTGTTAAAGATGCGAGTGATACACCCAGTCCCAACTGTGGAACAGGGTCAGGGGTTTTACTCAAATCTGTTTGTAGTTCCCAAAAAAGAGGGAACTTTCAGACCAATTCTGGATTTAAAAATTCTAAACAAATTTCTCAGAGTTCCATCGTTCAAAATGGAAACCATTCAAACAATTTTACCTACAATCCAGGAGGGTCAATTTATGACTACAGTGGATTTAAAGGATGCGTATCTACATATTCCTATCCACAAAGATCATTATCAGTTCCTAAGGTTCGCCTTTCTGGACAAGCATTACCAGTTTGTGGCTCTCCCATTTGGGCTAGCCACTGCTCCAAGGATTTTCACAAAGGTGCTCGGGTCCCTTCTAGCGGTCCTAAGACCAAGGGGTATTGCAGTGGCACCTTATCTGGACGACATTCTAATCCAAGCGTCGTCTCTTTCCAAAGCAAAGGCTCATACAGACATTGTTCTAGCCTTTCTCAGATCTCACGGTTGGAAGGTGAACGTAGAAAAGAGTTCCCTGTCTCCGTCGACAAGAGTTCCCTTCTTGGGAACAATAATAGATCCTTTAGAAATGAAGATTTTCCTGACAGAAGTCAGAAAGTCAAAGCTTCTAAACACTTGTCAAGTTCTTCACTCTATTCTGCAGCCTTCCATAGCTCAGTGCATGGAAGTAGTAGGGTTGATGGTTGCAGCAATGGACATAGTTCCTTTTGCTCGAATTCATCTAAGACCATTACAACTGTGCATGCTCAAGCAGTGGAATGGGGACTATACAGACTTGTCTCCAACGATTCAAGTAGACCAGATGACCAGAGACTCACTGCGTTGGTGGCTGACCCAGGATCACCTGTCCCAGGGAATGAGTTTCCGCAGACCAGAGTGGGTCATCGTCACGACCGACGCCAGTCTATTAGGCTGGGGCGCGGTCTGGGATTCTCTGAAAGCTCAGGGTCTATGGTCTCGGGAAGAGTCTCTTCTCCCGATAAACATCCTGGAACTGAGAGCGATATTCAATGCTCTCCGGACTTGGCCTCAACTAGCGAAGGCCGGATTCATAAGATTCCAGTCAGACAACATGACGACTGTAGCTTACATCAACCATCAGGGGGGAACAAGGAGTTCCTTGGCGATGAGAGAGGTGTCCAAAATCATCAAATGGGCGGAGGATCACTCCTGCCACCTATCTGCAATCCACATCCCAGGAGTAGACAACTGGGAGGCGGATTATCTGAGTCGTCAGACTTTCCATCCGGGGGAGTGGGAACTTCACCCAGAGGTGTTTGCCCAGTTGACTCAATTATGGGGCATTCCAGACATGGATCTGATGGCGTCTCATCAGAACTTCAAGGTTCCTTGCTACGGGTCCAGATCCAGGGATCCCAAGGCGACTCTAGTGAATGCATTAGTGGCGCCTTGGTCGTTCAACCTAGCTTATGCGTTTCCACCGTTCCCTCTCCTTCCCAGGCTGGTAGCCAGGATCAAACAGGAGAAGGCCTCAGTGATTCTGATAGCTCCTGCGTGGCCACGCAGGACTTGGTATGCAGACCTGGTGAATATGTCATCGGCTCCACCATGGAAGCTACCTTTGAGACAGGATCTTCTAGTACAAGGTCCATTCGAACATCCAAATCTAGTTTCTCTCCAGCTGACTGCTTGGAAATTGAACGCTTGATCTTATCCAAGCGCGGATTTTCGGATTCAGTGATTGATACTCTGGTACAAGCCAGAAAACCTGTGACTAGAAAGATTTACCATAAAATATGGAAAAGATATATCTGTTGGTGTGAATCCAAGGGATTCTCATGGAGTAAGATTAAAATTCCCAGGATCCAATCCTTTCTACAAGACGGTTTGGATAAGGGATTGTCAGCGAGTTCTTTAAAAGGACAGATTTCTGCTCTATCTGTCTTGTTACACAAACGACTGGCAGCTGTGCCAGATGTACAAGCTTTTGTAAAGGCTTTGGTCAGGATTAAGCCTGTTTACAGACCTTTGACTCCTCCCTGGAGTCTAAATTTAGTTCTTTCAGTTCTTCAAGGGGTTCCGTTTGAACCCTTACATTCCATAGATATCAAGTTACTATCTTGGAAAGTTCTGTTTTTGGTTGCTATTTCTTCTGCTAGAAGAGTTTCTGAATTATCTGCTTTGCAGTGTGATCCACCCTATCTGGTGTTCCATTCAGATAAGGTTGTTTTGCGTACCAAGCCTGGTTTTCTTCCAAAAGTTGTTTCCAACAGGAATATTAACCAGGAAATAGTTGTTCCTTCTTTGTGTCCGAATCCAGTTTCAAAGAAGGAACGTTTGTTACACAATTTAGATGTAGTCCGTGCTTTAAAGTTCTATTTAGAAGCAACAAAGGATTTCAGACAAACTCCTTCTTTGTTTGTCGTTTATTCTGGTAAGAGGAGAGGACAAAAAGCTACTGCTAACTCTTTCTTTCTGGCTGAAAAGCATCATCCGATTGGCTTATGAGACTGCCGGACGGCAGCCTCCTGAACGAATCACAGCTCACTCTACTAGGGCTGTGGCTTCCACATGGGCCTTTAAGAACGAGGTTTCTGTTGATCAGATATGTAAGGCAGCGACCTGGTCTTCTCTGCACACTTTTGCCAAATTCTACAGATTTGATACTTTTGCTTCTTCGGAGGCTATTTTTGGGAGAAAGGTTTTGCAAGCCGTGGTGCCTTCTGTTTAGGTAACCTGATTTGCTCCCTCCCTTCATCCGTGTCCTAAAGCTTTGGTATTGGTTCCCACAAGTTATGGATGACGCCGTGGACCGGACACACCAATGTTGGAGAAAACAGAATTTATGCTTACCTGATAAATTACTTTCTCCAACGGCACCCTATAGTTTCTCCTTTTTTTCTCCTAACCGTCGGTCAAATGACTGGGGGGGGCGGAGCCTGGGAGGGACTATATGGACAGCTTTTGCTGTGCTCTTTGCCATTTCCTGTTGGGGAAGAGAATATTCCCACAAGTTATGGATGACGCCGTGGACCGGACACACCGTTGGAGAAAGTAATTTATCAGGTAAGCATAAATTCTGTTTTTGCCATTTTAGCGCGTAGAGCGTTCTGGCTTAAGTCCTGGTCTGCTGATGTGTCATCAAAAGCAAAGCTTTTGACCATCCCTTTCAAAGGAAAGACCCTTTTGGCCTGAACTGAAGGAAATTATTTCAGACATCACTGGAGGGAAAGGACATACCCTCCCTCAGGATAAAACAAATAAGATAAGGACCAAACAAAAATAATTTTCGTTCTTTTCGAAACTTCAAGAGTGGTCCCGCTTCAGCTTCCCCTGCTACAAAGCAAGAAGGGAATTTTGGTCAATCCAAGTCAGTCTGGAGACCTAACCAGGCTTGGAACAAGGGTAAACAGGCCAAGAAGCCTGCAACTGCCTCCAAGACAGCATGAAGGGGTAGCCCCCGATCCGGGACCGGATCTAGTAGGGGGCAGACTCTCTCTCTTCGCTCAGGCTTGGGCAAGAGATGTTCAGGATTCCTGGGCTTTAGAAATTGTTTCCCAGGGATATCTTCTGTACTTCAAAGATTCCCCCCCAAGGGGGAGATTTCACATTTCTCAATTGTCTGCAAACCAGACAAAAAGAGAGGCGTTCTTACGTTGTGTAGAAGACCTACATACCATGGAGTGATTCACCCGGTTCCAAGAGCGGAACAGGGGCAAGGGTTTTACTCCAACCTGTTTGTGGTTCCCAAAAAAGAAGGAACTTTCAGACCAATCTTGGATCTCAAGATCCTAAACAAATTCCTCAGAGTCCCGTCTTTCAAGATGGAGACTATTCGGACAATTCTGCCACTGATCCAGGAGGGTCAATATATAACCACTGTGGACTTAAAGGATGCGTATCTGCACATCCCTATTCACAGAGATCACCAATTTCTCAGGTTCACATTTCTGGACAGGCATTACCAGTTTGTGGCCCTTCCCTTTGGGTTGGCCACGGCTCCCAGAATTTTCACAAAAGTGCTAGGGTCCCTTCTGGCGGTTCTAAGACCGCGGGGCATAGCAGTGGCGCCTTATTTAGACAACATCTTAATTCAAGCGTCAAACTTCCAACTAGCCAAGTCTCACACGGACATCGTGTTGGCTTTTCTGAGATCTCATGGGTGGAAGATGAACATAAAAAAGAGTTCGCTCTCCCCCCTCACAAGAGTTTCCTTCCTAGGAACTCTGATAGACTCGGTAGAAATGAAAATATTTCTGACGGAGGTCAGGAAATCAAAACTTGTAAACACTTGCCGAGCTCTTCATTCCATTCCTCGGCCGTCAGTGGCTCAGTGTATGGAGGTAATCGGACTAATGGTAGCGGCAATGGACATAGATCCGTTTGCCCGACTATACCTCAGACCACTCCAACTGAGCATGCTCGAGCAGTGGAATGGGCATTATACAGATTTATCTCCTCAGATAGATCTGGATCAGGAGACCAGAGATTCTCTTCTCTGGTGGTTGTCACAGGTTCACCTGTCTTGGGGAATGTGTTTCCGCAGACCAGAATGGGTCATAGTTATGACAGATGCCAGCCTACTGAGCTGGGGTGCAGTCTGGAACTCCCTGAAAGCACAGGGGTTATGGTCTCAGGAGGAGACTCTCCTCCCGTTCAACATTCTAGAACTGAGAGCGATATTCAATGCGCTTCAGGCGTGGCCTCAACTGGCTGCGGCCAAATTCATCAGATTTCAGTCGGACAACATCACGACTGTAGCTTATATCAATCATCAAGGGGGAACATGAAGTTCTCTAGCGATGATAGAGGTTTCCAAAATAATCCAATGGACAGAGACTCACTCTTGCCATCTTTCAGCAATCCATATCCCAGGGGTAGAGAACTGGGAGGCGGATTTCCTAAGTCGTCAGACTTTTAATCCGGGGGAGTGGGAGCTCCATCCGGAGGTATTTCCCCAACTGATTCAGCTAAGGGGCACACCAGAATTGGATCTGATGGCGTCTCGTCAGAACGCCAAGCTTCCTTGTTACGGGTCCAGGTCAAGGGTTCCCCAGGCAGTACTGATAGATGCTCTAGCAGTGCCCTGGTCCTTCAACCTGGCCTATGTGTTTCCACCATTCCCTCTCCTTCCTCATCTGATTGCCAGAATCAAGCAGGAGAGAGCTTCAGTGATTTTGATAGCACCTGCGTAGCCACGCAGGACTTGGTATGCAGATCTGGTGGACATGTCATCCGTCCCACCATGGACTCTGCCGCTGAGGCAGGGCCTTCTGATTTAAGGTCCATTCAAGCATCCAAATCTAATTTCTCTGCGTCTGACTGCTTGGAGATTGAACACTTGATTTTAGCAAAGCGTAGTTTCTCTGAATCGGTCATTGATACCTTGATTCAGTCTAGAAAGCCTGTCACCAGGAAAATCTATCATAAGATATGGCGTAAATATCTTTACTGGTGTGATGCCAAGGGTTACTCATTGAGTAAGATCAGGATTCCTAGGCTATTATCTTTTCTCCAAGAAGGATTGGAGAAGGGATTATCAGCTAGTTCTTTAAAGGGACAAATATCTGCTTTGTCTATCCTTTTACATAAGCGTCTGGCGGATGTTCCAGACGTTCAGGCGTTTTGTCAGGCTTTAGTTAGAATCAAGCCTGTGTTTAAACCTGTTGCTCTGCCATAGAGTTTAAATTTAGTTCTTAAAGTTCTTCAAGGGGTTCCGTTTGAACCTATGCATTCCATAGATATTAAGCTTCTATCTTGGAAAGTTCTGTTTTTAGTAGCTATCTCTTCGGTTCGAAGAGTTTCTGAATTATCTGCTTTACAGTGCGACTCACCTTATCTTGTTTTCCATGCGGATAAGGTGGTTTTGCGTACCAAACCTGGATTCCTTCCTAAGGTTGTTTCTAATAGGAATATCAATCAGGAAATTGTTGTTCCTTCTCTGTGTCCTAATCCTTCTTCCAAGAAGGAACGTCTGTTGCACAACCTAGATGTGGTTCGTGCTTTAAAGTTCTACTTACAAGCAACTAAAGATTTCCTTTATTAATATTGATTAAAAAGACAGCTCTTTTTGTGTTTTGCTGTTCTCACATTAAATTAAAAACACATCTCCTTTACATTGATAAACCATAGTTTGTTAATTTTCAAGTTGGATATAGTTATGAGAGCTATAGTTTATTATGAGATATTTAGTTGGTTTTAATTATATTTTCTATATGATTCTTAGCCTTGTGTGGCTTGTCAGAAAATTGAAATGAAAGAATATATCAACTAAATATATTATTTCTTAACAGGTTTGATATTCCTGTATGTAACCTTAAGTTCTTGTATATTGGTCTTCAAAAAATTGATTTCATAGTGACATTCCAGTATTAATATGGCTTGTGTGGTTTTCCAGGGTGGATAACAGTATCAATATACTTAGAATAGGGTATATGCTTAGTGTAGTGTTTGTGCACTTGTTCTTAGTCTTATAGTATACTGTTGCTTTTATTTTATCTGTGAATGAGGGAAGCCGGTTTTGTACTTGCAGCTCCTTAGTATTATATGCTGCCGTAACCTCAGCTTGCAGCAGGACTGATGTTAATAAGAGGCTGGTTATGTTAGTATAATTATGGTTTTAGTATATTTCTGCTTTGTAACGTCTCTGTAACTAAAATGTGACTATATTGCAAACTATGGATATCAATGTAAAGGAGATGTGTTTTTAATTTAATGTGAGAACAGCAAAACACAAAAAAGAGCTGTCTTTTTAATCAATATTAATAAAAGTTATATTTTATGTCAACTTTAATTTTCTATATAAATGACAGTGTATAGAAGCATACCCTTTCTGACATAACTCACACGCAATGTGACATGTCATTCTAGTGTAAATTGATATTATATGCTTAAGCACTGCTCCTATAGAGTACCCACTTATTGTGTTATATATTTTTTGACAAGGTATCTAAGGAGAAAACAAATTCCCCCAGAAAGAACGAAAATTATATCTTTTGGTTTTGTTCCTAACCTTTCAACTAAAGATTTCCGTCAAACATCTTCATTGTTTGTTGTCTATTCTGGAAAGCGGAGAGGTCAAAAGGCTACGGCAACCTCTCTTTCTTTTTTGGCTGAAAAGCATCATCAGTTTGGCTTATGAGACTGCTGGCCAGCAGCCTCGTGAAAGGATTACTGCTCACTCTACTAGAGCAGTGGCTTCCACATGGGCTTTTAAAAATGAGACTTCTGTTGAACAGATTTGTAAGGCGGAGACTTGGTCTTCGCTTCATACTTTTTCCAAATTTTACAAATTCGATACTTTTGCTTTTTCGGAGGCTATTTTTGGGAGAAAGGTTCTACAAGCAGTGGTGCCTTCCGTTTAAGGTACCTGTCTTGTCCCTCCCTTCATCCGTGTCCTAAAGCTTTGGTATTGGTATCCCACAAGTATGGATGAATCCGTGGACTCGATACATCTTACAAGACAACACAGAATTTATGCTTACCTGATAAATTTCTTTCTCTTGTGATGTATCGAGTCCACGGCCTGCCCTGTTTATTTAAGACAGGTAGTATATTTTTATTTAAAAAACTTCAGTCACCTCTGCACCCTATAGTTTCTCCTTTTTCTTCTTAGCCTTCGGTCGAATGACTGGGGGGTGGAGCTAAGGGAGGAACTATATAGACAGCTCTGCTGTGGGTGCTCTCTTTGCCACTTCCTGTAAGGAAGGAGAATATCCCACAAGTATGGATGAATCCGTGGACTCGATACATCACAAGAGAACAAAATTTATCAGGTAAGCATAAATTCTGTTTTTTCTAAATTTTTCAAATTTGTTACGTTTGCCTCTGCTGATGCTGTTTTTGGGAGAAGGGTTCTTCAAGCAGTGGTGCCTTCTGTTTAGGTTACCTGTCTTGTCCCTCCCGTTTCATCCGTGTACTATAGCTTTGGTATTGTATCCCACAAGTAAGGATGAAATCCGTGGACTCATCGTATCTTCAAAAAGAAAAGGAAAATTATGCTTACCTGATAAATGTATTTCTTTTTCGATACGATGAGTCCACGGCCCGCCCTGTTCTATGAGACAGGTTATTAAATTTTTGTTAAACTTCAGACACCTCTACACCTTGGCTTTTCCTTTCTCTTCCTAATTTCGGTCGAATGACTGGGTTGGGAGGGAAGGGAGGAGCTATTTATACAGCTCTGCTGTGGTGCTCTTTGCCTCCTCCTGCTGACCAGGAGGCGATATCCCACAAGTAAGGATGAAATCCGTGGACTCATCGTATCGAAAAAGAAATACATTTATCAGGTAAGCATAAATTTCTTTTTAAATTAGTGCACTGCTTTTCAATGCATTTCAATAGCAGTCCCATGACTGAAAAAAAAAGTGGTTATTCTGAAACGGCGCAAATTGAACTGGCGTAAACCGAGGGCCACCTGTATATTAAAGTTAGGGGGTGTTAGGGTTAGACTTAGGGTTAGGTTTAGGGGTTTATAATTTTAGTATAGTGGGGGCGGCAGATTAGGGGTGTTTAGACTCAGGGTTTATGTTAGGGTGTTAGGTGTAAACATAACTTTTGTTTCCCCATAGGAATCAATGGGGCTGCGTTACGGAGCTTTACGCTCTTTTATTGCAGGTGTTAGGCTTTTTTTTAGCCGTCTCTCCCCATGTATGTCTATGGGAAAATCGTGCACGAGCGCATAAAACCAGCTTACCGCAGCGCTGGTATTGGAGTGCGGTATGGAGCTCAATTTTGCTCTACGCTCACTTCTTGCCTGCTAATGCCGGGTTTATGTAGGGAGGTGAGCGGTGACAATAACTTGCAAGTTAGTACTGAGCCGCTCATAACGCAAAACTCGTAATCTAGCCGATAGACTCGGGTGTATTTAACTTAAAGGGACATGAAACCCAAAATGTTTCTTTCTTGGTTCATTTAGAGAATACAAATTTAAACAACTTTCTAATTTACTTCTATTATCTAATCTGTTTCATTCTCTTGGTATCATTTGTTGAAGGAGCAGCAATGCACTAATGGTTTCTAACTAAACACATGGGTAAGCCAATCACAATCAATATATATATGCAGCCACCAATCAACAGCTAGAATCTAGGTTCTCTGTTGCTCCTGAGCTTGCTTAGATAAACCTTTCATCAAAGGATAACAAGAGAAAGAAGCACATTAAATAATAGAAGTAAATTGGAAAATTGTTTAAAATTGTTTTCAGTACTGCTGAACGGCATTGGAGAAAATCACAGAGTTCAGCTGATTTTCTTCATTACAAATTCATCTTGAACTCCTACTATTCTGCCCTTAATCTCCACAAGCAACACTACTTCTCTACTCTTATCTCTAATCTTTCTTCAAACCCAAAACGTCTGTTCTCCACTTTCAATACTGTCCTCCGCCCTCCCCCCTTCCTAATACAACTTCTCTGTCAGCTCAAGACTTTGCCAGTCACTTCATTAACAAAATTGACTCCATCAGACATGAAATCAGCTCTCATCATAATTCCATTCTCTCCCCCCCTCAAATACTCTCACTCAACCACAACCCTCATAACCTGAAACTTAGTTCATTCTCCCCTGTTACTGAGGAAGAAGTTTCGCCACGTATACTACGCTCTTATCTAGCTACCTGTCCCCTTGACCCTATCCCCTCACAGCTACTCCCTTCCCTCTCTGCTACCCTTACCCCTATACGAACACACATTTCTCCAACATAGGTGTGTCCGGTCCACGGCGTCATCCTTACTTGTGGGATATTCTCTTCCCCAACAGGAAATGGCAAAGAGCCCAGCAAAGCTGGTCACATGATCCCTCCTAGGCTCCGCCTACCCCAGTCATTCTCTTTGCCGTTGTACAGGCAACATCTCCACGGAGATGGCTTAGAGTTTTTTAGTGTTTAACTGTAGTTTTTATTATTCAATCAAGAGTTTGTTATTTTAAAATAGTGCTGGTATGTACTATTTACTCAGAAACAGAAAAGAGATGAAGATTTCTGTTTGTATGAGGAAAATGATTTTAGCAACCGTTACTAAAATCCATGGCTCTTCCACACAGGACTGTTGAGAGGAATTAACTTCAGTTGGGGGAACAGTGAGCAGTCTCTTGCTGCTTGAGGTATGACACATTCTAACAAGACGATGTAATGCTGGAAGCTGTCATTTTCCCTATGGGATCCGGTAAGCCATGTTTATTAAGATTGTAAATAAGGGCTTCACAAGGGCTTATTAAGACTGTAGACTTTTTCTGGGCTAAATCGATTCATTATTAACACATATTTAGCCTTGAGGAATCATTTAATCTGGGTATTTTGATAAGTTTATATCGGCAGGCACTTTTTTAGACACCTTTCTCTTTAGGGGCTTTCCCAAATCATAGGCAGAGCCTCATTTTCGCGCCGTTGTTGCGCACTTGTTTTTGAGAGGCATGACATGCAGTCGCATGTGTGAGGAGCTCTGATACATAGAAAAGACTTTCTGAAGGCGTCATTTGGTATCGTATTCCCCTTTGGGCTTGGTTGGGTCTCAGCAAAGCAGACACCAGGGACTGTAAAGGGGTTAAAGTTAAAAACGGCTCCGGTTCCGTTATTTTAAGGGTTAAAGCTTCCAAATTTGGGGTGCAATACTTTTAAGGCTTTAAGACACTGTGGTGAAATTTTGGTGAATTTTGAGTAATTCCTTCATATTTTTTCGCAATTGCAGTAATAAAGTGTGTTCAGTTTAAAATTTAAAGTGACAGTAACGGTTTTATTTTAAAACGTTTTTTGTACTTTGTTATCAAGTTTATGCCTGTTTAACATGTCTGAACTACCAGATAGACTGTGTTCTGAATGTGGGGAAGCCAGAGTTCCTTCTCATTTAAATAAATGTGATTTATGTGACAATGACAATGATGCCCAAGATGATTCCTCAAGTGAGGGGAGTAAGCATGGTACTGCATCATTCCCTCCTTCGTCTACACGAGTCTTGCCCACTCAGGAGGCCCCTAGTACATCTAGCGCGCCAATACTCCTTACTATGCAACAATTAACGGCTGTAATGGATAATTCTGTCAAAAACATTTTAGCCAAAATGCACACTTATCAGCGTAAGCGCGACTGCTCTGTTTTAGATACTGAAGAGCATGACGACGCTGATAATAATGGTTCTGAAGGGCCCCTAAACCAGTCTGATGGGGCCAGGGAGGTTTTGTCTGAGGGAGAAATTACTGATTCAGGGAACATTTCTCAACAAGCTGAACCTGATGTGATTACGTTTAAATTTAAGTTGGAACATCTCCGCATTCTGCTTAAGGAGGTATTATCCACTCTGGATGATTGTGACAAGTTGGTCATCCCAGAGAAACTATGTAAAATGGACAAGTTCCTAGAGGTCCCGGGGCTCCCAGAAGCTTTTCCTATACCCAAGCGGGTGGCGGACATTGTAAATAAAGAATGGGAAAGGCCCGGTATTCCTTTCGTCCCTCCCCCCATATTTAAAAAATTGTTTCCTATGGTCGACCCCAGAAAGGACTTATGGCAGACAGTCCCCAAGGTCGAGGGAGCGGTTTCCACTTTAAACAAACGCACCACTATACCCATAGAAGATAGTTGTGCTTTCAAAGATCCTATGGATAAAAAATTAGAAGGTTTACTTAAAAATGTTTGTTCAGCAGGGTTACCTTCTACAACCAATTTCATGCATTGTCCCTGTCGCTACAGCCGCGTGTTTCTGGTTCGATGAGCTGGTAAAGGCGGTCGATAGTGATTCTCCTCCTTATGAGGAGATTATGGACAGAATCAATGCTCTCAAATTGGCTAATTCTTTCACCCTAGACGCCACTTTGCAATTGGCTAGGTTAGCGGCTAAGAATTCTGGGTTTGCTATTGTGGCGCGCAGAGCGCTTTGGTTGAAATCTTGGTCAGCTGATGCGTCTTCCAAGAACAAGCTACTTAACATTCCTTTCAAGGGGAAAACGCTGTTTGGCCCTGACTTGAAAGAGATTATCTCTGATATCACTGGGGGTAAGGGCCATGCCCTTCCTCAGGATCGGCCTTTCAAGGCCAAAAATAAACCTAATTTTCGTCCCTTTCGTAGAAACGGACCAGCCCAAAGTGCTACGTCCTCTAAGCAAGAGGGTAATACTTCTCAAGCCAAGCCAGATTGGAGACCAATGCAAGGCTGGAACAAGGGAAAGCAGGCCAAGAAACCTGCCACTGCTACCAAGACAGCATGAAATGTTGGCCCCCGATCCGGGACCGGATCTGGTGGGGGGCAGACTCTCTCTCTTCGCTCGGGCTTGGGCAAGAGATGTTCTGGATCCTTGGGCGCTAGAAATAGTCTCCCAAGGTTATCTTCTGGAATTCAAGGGGCTTCCCCCAAGGGGGAGGTTCCACAGGTCTCAGTTGTCTTCAGACCACATAAAAAGACAGGCATTCTTACGTTGTGTAGAAGACCTGTTAAAAATGGGAGTGATTCATCCTGTTCCATTAGGAGAACAAGGGATGGGGTTCTACTCCAATCTGTTCATAGTTCCCAAAAAAGAGGGAACGTTCAGACCAATCTTAGATCTCAAGATCTTAAACAAGTTTCTCAAGGTTCCATCGTTCAAAATGGCAACCATTCGAACAATTCTTCCTTCCATCCAGGAAGGTCAATTCATGACCACGGTGGATTTAAAGGATGCGTATCTACATATTCCTATCCACAAGGAACATCATCGGTTCCTAAGGTTCGCATTCCTGGACAAGCATTACCAGTTCGTGGCGCTTCCTTTCGGATTAGCCACTGCTCCAAGGATTTTCACAAAGGTACTAGGGTCCCTTCTAGCTGTGCTAAGACCAAGGGGCATTGCTGTAGTACCTTACTTGGACGACATTCTGATTCAAGCGTCGTCCCTTCCTCAAGCAAAGGCTCACACGGACATTGTCCTGGCCTTTCTCAGATCTCATGGATGGAAAGTGAACGTGGAAAAGAGTTCTCTATCTCCGTCAACAAGGGTTCCCTTCTTGGGGACAATAATAGACTCCTTAGAAATGAGGATTTTTCTGACAGAGGCCAGAAAAACAAAACTTCTAGACTCTTGTCGGATACTTCATTCCGTTCCTCTTCCTTCCATAGCACAGTGCATGGAAGTGATAGGTTTGATGGTAGCGGCAATGGACATAGTTCCTTTTGCGCGCATTCATCTAAGACCATTACAACTGTGCATGCTCAGTCAGTGGAATGGGGACTATACAAACTTGTCTCCGAGGATACAAGTAAATCAGAGGACCAGAGACTCACTCCGTTGGTGGCTGTCCCTGGACAACCTGTCACAAGGGATGACCTTCCGCAGACCAGAGTGGGTCATTGTCACGACCGACGCCAGTCTGATGGGCTGGGGCGCGGTCTGGGGATCCCTGAAAGCTCAGGGTCTTTGGTCTTTTGAAGAATCTCTTCTACCGATAAATATTCTGGAACTGAGAGCGATATTCAATGCTCTCAAGGCTTGGCCTCAGCTAGCGAGGGCCAAGTTCATACGGTTTCAATCAGACAACATGACAACTGTTGCGTACATCAACCATCAGGGGGGAACAAGGAGTTCCCTGGCGATGGAAGAAGTGACCAAAATCATTCTATGGGCGGAGTCTCACTCCTGCCACCTGGCTGCTATCCACATCCCAGGAGTGGAAAATTGGGAAGCGGATTTTCTGAGTCGTCAGACATTGCATCCGGGGGAGTGGGAACTCCATCCGGAAATCTTTGCCCAAGTCACTCAACTGTGGGGCATTCCAGACATGGATCTGATGGCCTCTCGTCAGAACTTCAAAGTTCCTTGCTACGGGTCCAGATCCAGGGATCCCAAGGCGGCTCTAGTGGATGCACTAGTAGCACCTTGGACCTTCAAACTAGCTTATGTATTCCCGCCGTTTCCTCTCATCCCCAGGCTGGTAGCCAGGATCAATCAGGAAAGGGCGTCGGTGATCTTGATAGCTCCTGCGTGGCCACGCAGGACTTGGTATGCAGATCTGGTGAATATGTCATCGGCTCCACCATGGAAGCTACCTTTGAGACGAGACCTTCTTGTTCAAGGTCCGTTCGAACATCCGAATCTGGTCTCACTCCAGCTGACTGCTTGGAGATTGAACGCTTGATCTTATCGAAGCGAGGGTTCTCAGATTCTGTTATCGATACTCTTGTTCAGGCCAGAAAGCCTGTAACTAGAAAGATTTACCACAAAATTTGGAAAAAATATATCTGTTGGTGTGAATCTAAAGGATTCCCTTGGGACAAGGTTAAGATTCCTAAGATTCTATCCTTCCTTCAAGAAGGATTGGAAAAAGGATTATCTGCAAGTTCCCTGAAGGGACAGATTTCTGCCTTGTCTGTGTTACTTCACAAAAAGCTGGCAGCTGTGCCAGATGTTCAAGCCTTTGTTCAGGCTCTGGTTAGAATCAAACCTGTTTACAAACCTTTGACTCCTCCTTGGAGTCTCAACTTAGTTCTTTCAGTTCTTCAGGGGGTTCCGTTTGAACCCTTACATTCCGTTGATATTAAGTTATTATCTTGGAAAGTTTTGTTTTTGGTTGCAATTTCTTCTGCTAGAAGAGTTTCAGAATTATCTGCTCTGCAGTGTTCTCCTCCTTATCTGGTGTTCCATGCAGATAAGGTGGTTTTACGTACTAAACCTGGTTTTCTTCCAAAAGTTGTTTCTAACAAAAACATTAACCAGGAGATTATCGTACCTTCTCTGTGTCCGAAACCAGTTTCGAAGAAGGAACGTTTGTTGCACAATTTGGATGTTGTTCGCGCTCTAAAATTCTATTTAGATGCTACAAAGGATTTTAGACAAACATCTTCCTTGTTTGTTGTTTATTCCGGTAAAAGGAGAGGTCAAAAAGCAACTTCTACCTCTCTCTCTTTTTGGATTAAAAGCATCATCAGATTGGCTTACGAGACTGCCGGACGGCAGCCTCCCGAAAGAATCACAGCTCATTCCACTAGGGCTGTGGCTTCCACATGGGCCTTCAAGAACGAGGCTTCTGTTGATCAGATATGTAGGGCAGCGACTTGGTCTTCACTGCACACTTTTACCAAATTTTACAAGTTTGATACTTTTGCTTCTTCTGAGGCTATTTTTGGGAGAAAGGTTTTGCAAGCCGTGGTGCCTTCCATCTAGGTGACCTGATTTGCTCCCTCCCATCATCCGTGTCCTAAAGCTTTGGTATTGGTTCCCACAAGTAAGGATGACGCCGTGGACCGGACACACCTATGTTGGAGAAAACAGAATTTATGTTTACCTGATAAATTACTTTCTCCAACGGTGTGTCCGGTCCACGGCCCGCCCTGGTTTTTTAATCAGGTCTGATAATTTATTTTCTTTAACTACAGTCACCACGGTTTCATATGGTTTCTCCTATGCAAATATTCCTCCTTAACGTCGGTCGAATGACTGGGGTAGGCGGAGCCTAGGAGGGATCATGTGACCAGCTTTGCTGGGCTCTTTGCCATTTCCTGTTGGGGAAGAGAATATCCCACAAGTAAGGATGACGCCGTGGACCGGACACACCGTTGGAGAAAGTAATTTATCAGGTAAACATAAATTCTGTTTTTCAACCTCTCCCTCAGCACTGGTACATTTCCCTCATCGATGAAACATGCACTGGCCACACCTATCCTCAAAAAACCTTCCCTTGATCCTACCTCCCCATCCAACTACCGCCCTATTTCCCTCCTCCCTCTTGCCTTAAAGCTTCTCAAAAAACTAGTATATGCACGCCTATCCCATTTCCTTACGTTAAACTCCCTTCTTGACCCACTGCAATCTGGATGTCGTCCCTATCACTCCACAGAGACAGCTATTGTTAAGGTCACCAATGACCTACTTACAGCAAAATCAAAAGGCCACTTCTCTCTGCTTATCCTCCGTGATCTGTCCGCAGCCTTTGACACTGTCGACCACCCTCTTTTGCTCCAAACCCTCCAATCCTTCGGCATCTGTGACACAGCCCTTTTGTGGCTCTCTTCCTACCTATCAAACCGTACCTTCAGTGTAGCCTTAACTGGGGCCTCCTCTGCCCCGTCACCACTTTCTGTCGGAGTACCGCAAGGCTCTGTCCTCGGTCCCCTTCTCTTCTCTATCTATATGTCATCACTAGGCTCCCTAATTAAGTCCCACGGTTTCCAATATCATTTGTATGCCGATGACACCCAAATCTACTTCTCTGCACCAGACCTATCTCCTTCCTTGCTAACTGTGTCACTAACTGTCTTTCTCACATCTCTTCCTGGATGTCCTCCCACTACCTCAAGCTAAAACTCTCCAAAACTGAGCTCCTCATTTTCCCCCCTTCTTCCAAAATCTCCACCCCCAATATCTCTATAACTGTCGACAACTCCATCATTACCCCTACCCCGCATGCCCAATGTCTCGGGGTCACATTTGACTCAGATCTTTCCTTCACTCCTCACATTCAGTCCTTGGTTAAAGCCTGCCGCTTCCACCTTAAAAACATCTCCAAAATTAGACACTTCCTTACACAAGACACAACTAAGATTTTAATCCACTCTCTCATTCTGTCCTCTCTGGTCTCCCCACCTGCCGCCTAGCTCCCTTACAATCCATATTGAATGCCTTTGCCAGACTTATCTTCCTTACACGTCGCTCTTCATCTGCTGCTCCTCTCTGCCAATCCCTTCACTGGCTTCCTCTTGCCTCTAGGATCAAACACAAAATTCTCACTCTGACATACAGAGCCCTCAACTGCACTGCTCCCCCCCTATATCTCAGACCTTGTCTCCAGATACTCTCCCTCCCGTCCCCTTCGCTCTGCTCATGACCTCCTACTCTCCTCCTCTCTGATTACCTCATCGCACTCCCGTTTACAGGACTTCTCCAGACTTGCTCCCATCTTGTGGAACTCTCTGCCTCGCCCCACAAGACTCTCCCCTAGTTTTGAAAGCTTCAAGTGCTCCCTAAAGACTCTACTGTTCAAGGATGCATACAACCTAAGCTAACCTTACTTTATACAAGTTCCACTCCTCCATTGCTATCCCCTGAACCCCCTTATCATGTAAGCCTAAGAGTTAAGCTGTTTGTAGATCACCTTCTTAAGAGTGGATTACAACAGTGCAACTCTTGGCAGGGCCCTCTACCCATTTGATCCCTTTAATTGTTTTGTTGTACTCCCCTTTGTTTATAGCGCTGCAGAATCTGTTGGCGCTCTACAAATAACCAATAATAATAATAAAACATTTTGGGTTTCATGTCCCTTTAAATTACACTGTTTTTCACATTTTGTTTTAAACTAACTTTTAAAAAGATACCATGTAAAGAGTGATTGATTTATTTCTATTACTTTTTTTTCCCAGGTGTAAACAATGCTAAAATTTTATGTAAAATGGAACAAACAGAGGCTCAGTGGCTAGCAAATATGCCAGAAACTGCAAAGCAGGAAATATGTGACAATATAAATACAGGTAGGTCTAAGGGATACAGGGCACAGGTGAGTGTACGTGTGTGATGTGTCTGAGGGATACAGGGTACAGGTGAGTGTATGTGTGTGATGTGTCTGAGGGATGCAGGGCACAGGTGAGTGTGTGATGTGTCTGAGGGATATAGGCTACAGGTGAGTGTACTGTGTGTGATGTTCTGAGGGATACAGGCTACAGGTGAGTGTACTGTGTGTGATGTTCTGAGGGATACAGGGTACAGGTGAGTGTATGTGTGTGATGTGTGTCTGAGGGATACAGGGCACAGGTGAGTGTACTGTGTGTGATGTGTCTGAGGGATACAGGGTACAGGTGAGTGTATGCGTGTGATGTGTCTGAGGGATACAGGCTACAGGTGAGTGTACTGTGTGTGATGTAATGTCGTTATATAGCAAACATTAACTCTTTATATGAATGATGCACTTGCAACTTCTTAATGTAAACTGGCACTTTATTCACTGGATGACATAACAAGGTGCTCCTGTAGATTTGCACACAGTAATATGGATAGATAAACATATATATAGTCCTTTATAATGAATGGCTGTTGCACTCCATATATTAGCAGTCCTGTACACTGTGTATGCAGCACTATAGTAATCCAGGGAAACTTATAACTGTATAACTGTTAACTGTATAACTGCAATATAACTTATAATGTGTAACTGACAGTTCTTACTCTTCCTGACTGGCTGATGCTGTATCCTCTGTAGTGATCTGTAGCTGACATTACATTTATTAGTATCAGCAATTGTCAGAGCCTCAGGTTCAGTCCTTGTACTTTATAACTGCATCACAAACTGTCACAAGATGGCTTCTCTGAACTGTTCTGAACCTAAGCACAGCCCACTTGATGACATCATCTTTGTATGGAAGCCTCAATGTGCCATCTGACCAAACCAGGAAGTAAGCACAACACTACATCTCCTTTCCTACTTTTTTTTTTTTTTTTTAAACTTAACTGCACAACAACAACCGTAAGATAAATCAGTCTTCTCCAGCATCCTCTTGTATTGTGGACGTGAAAGCTGCTTCTTGTTTCTTACGTTGCATGTTGTCTCTGGAGAGTGTCTCTGAGATTAACTTCAGGAGACCAAAGAACAACAGGTGTTCGTTGCCTGGGAGTACGAGCATGACTATTGTGGTCCTGGATAGCATTTCCTGACTCATCATTACAAGGTTCTTCTACTGAGGCTGGTATTTCTGAGTCATCTTCTGCAGTTGAGTCAGAGCCTGTGTTTGGATCATGCCAAACACCACCCCAGATATCAAAGTCATTGTCTGATTGCATTTTTATGTGATGGTCCTCACCAGCCTGTTCTCTCCTCTCTAGCCGTGGTCGTAGTTGGATCACATGGCGGAGACACACACCTGATTGAGTGGTTATCACATACATCTTTGGGCCCTCAACCTGGGCAACAACACCTGGTGCCCATTTTTCCTCTGTATGGTACACCCTATACCAAACCAAGTCTCCTTCTGTATAGGTCCGTGAAGGTTTTCCCACTCTCATTTTATCTTGCATGATGGGGACTGTTTCTGCTACATCTGGTGTGATTAAATCCAGCTTTGTACGGATCTTCCTGCCAAACAATAGTTGAGCTGGGGCAACTCCCGTGGTGGGGTGTTGAGTAACCCTATATTGTTGCAAAAATTGTAAAATGTTTTTAGAATTAACCTGCTTCTCTGCTTTTAGCGCTTTCAGTCCCCTTTTAAAGGTTTGGACAAATCTCTCTGCTTGCCCGTTGGTGGCTGGGTGATATGGTGCCGTCCGATGATGGTGAATTCCATTCGTATGTAAAAAATTCTGGAAGTCTTGTGACACAAACTGGGGACCATTGTCTGTGACCAGTTTTCTTGGCAACCCAAATACTGAAAACAGTCTTTCTAATGCTGATATGACTTCAGTAGTTGTAGTCCTTGTCATTGGACTTACTTCTGGCCACTTAGAGTGTGCATCAATTATGATTAAATATGAGATTCCATCAATAGGACCGGCAAAGTCCAAATGTAGTCTCTCCCAAGGAGTAGTAGGCCAGTCCCATGGTTGTACAGCTCCTCGTGGAAGCTGTCCTTGAGCTTGAACACACCCTTTGCATGCCATAACATAGTTCTCAATGTCCTTATCAATGGCCGGCCACCAAACATGACCCCTAGCCTTCTGTTTCATTCTGACAATGCCTGGGTGTCCTTCATGAAGGAGTTTTAACGTAGCTTGCCGTAGCCCATTAGGAACCAGAACTCTCTCACCCCATAAAATACATCCATTTCTGAGTGTGAGTTCTTTCGCTCGTAGTATGTATGCTCACTGAACATCACAGACAGTTCTTGGCCAGCCATCTCTCAAATACTTTGCCAGAAGTTGTAATTCAGTATCACAAGCTGTCTCCTTTGCAATTTGTTTGGCATGTACTATACCCGTAAAACACACACTTGGAAGGCTTTCTTGAACAACTGGTTAGGAATTCATTAGTGGAAGCCTGGACATGGCATCAGCATTGCCATGGGAATCATGGGCCCGGTATTTGATGGAGTAATGATATGCTCCCAAAGTTAGAGCATACCTTTGCAATCTAGCCGCTGTAGTGGTTGAAATTCCTTTCCTTGGATTAAAGATGGTCAGCAGTGGCTTATGGTCAGTTAAAAGAGTAAATTGTCTACCATAAATAAAGTTATGGAACTTCTTAACAGCCCATACAATGGCCAATGCTTCCTTGTCTAATTGGGAATAGTTCTTCTCTGCCGTCGTTAGAGAACGGGAAGCAAAGGCTACCGGTCGGTCTGTCCCATCTGGCATTGTGTGTGACAATACAGCCCCTAAACCATAAGGCGAAGCATCACATGCTATCATGAGTGGTTTCTGAAGATCATAGTGCATTAACATGCGGGAACACAGGAGTAGGTTCTTGGATTCCTGGAAGGCTTTATTGCATTCACTGCTCCACAACCAGGTTCGATTTGTCTCAAGAAGCTGATGTAGTGGGTGTAACGTATGGGCTAGCTGGGGAAGAAAAAATGGTGGTAATAGTTAAGGAGACCAAGGTATGATCGTAGTTGTGATGCATTCTGTGGTATAGGAGCTTCTTGCAAGGCCTTGACTTTGTCATCAGCAGTGTGTAGACCATGACAATCTATAACATGGCCACAAAATTCTAATTTGTCACGCATGAAAGCACACTTCTCCAAGATGACCTTCAACCCGTAGGTCATTAGCCGCTGCAGTACCCTCTCTACATTGTGTCGATGTTCTTCCTCTGTCCTGCCCGTGATTAACATGTCATCTAAAAGGCATTGGACATAGGGTAGTCCATTTAACAGTTCTTCCATGGTGCGTTGCCAGATGGCTGGTGCAGGAGCAATGCCAAAGACCATACGATTATATTGAAATAAACCACGGTGAGTATTGATGGTGAGTAACCTGCGGGAATCTGGATGTACTTCAAGTTGAAGGTAAGCATTTTTTAAATCAATCTTTGTGAAATGTTATCCCCCAGCTAAGTTAGCAAAAATCTCCTCTGTTCTGGGTAATGGATACGTATCCACTGCTAACTGTTCATTCAACACCATCCTAAAGTCTCCACATATTCGGATCTGTCCATCTTTCTTTCTTACCGTTACAATAGGAGAAGCCCACTCACTACGATGCACTGTGGTTATAATCTTTAACTCTTCTAACCTCCTCAGTTCAGCATCAACTCCTGCCCTTAAAGCGAATGGCACAGTTCGTGCTTTGAAAAACTTTGGCCTTGCTCCAGGTTTTAACTGTAACCGTACCCTTTTGTTCTTAACTTTTCCCAGAACATTTTCAAACACTGAGGCATATTTGGTCTTAATGTTCTGAGTCCACTGGGCACGATCAACTCCAATATGAAGAACTTCACTGTTTTTGAGGCTCTCAGGCATGCCAAGGGCCCATATCCAGTCCCTTCCATAAAGAGGTGGGCCACCTGATTTTAGTATATATAGTGTAAGATTGGCAGTTTTACTGTTTGTACACACAGATACAGATGCACACCCCAGTGGCGTCAAGACTTCTCTGAAGTATGTTTGTAGGTTCAAGGTAGTGGGCTGCAGCAATACTTTAATTTTCAGCTGTTTCCAATCTTTAATTGTCATAACTGAAACTGCAGCCCCAGTATCTAAGTCCATGGTCAAATCTTTTCCTTCAATATTAACATGAACGGTCAAATGCTCAGACCCTGCTGTCATGGTGTATACAGTCAAACTCTGAACAGTCATTTCCTCTTCTGAATCTGATGTGGCTCCCTTATAAGCCATGTGGTAATTTCCCTTCTTATGAGTTTTGCTTGAGACACTCTGCTGAGATCCTCTGCAAGCCTTCTTTAAGTGTCCTATTTTACCACAGCCATGACAACGAGCATTTTTAAATCTGCATTCAGAAGCTACATAATTCTGTGCTCCACATCTGTAACAGTTAATAGGCGATGCTGCTTTTGCTGAATATTTACTGGCTGGTTTAGTCTGTTGCTTCACATTAGAGAAAAATACCTGTTCTTCCTTAGTGTGAGAATGCGTCTGCAGTAAACTAGTGTCTCATGTGGCCTGTTCCAAAACAGAAGCAATCTCTAGTGCTTTATGGAAGGTCAGGGTCTCCTCTGTCAAAAGTCGCCTTTGAATAGATTCTGTACTCACACCCATAACAAACTGATCTCTAAGGGCCATATGCAGATAATCCCCAAAAGCACAGGTGCTGGCCAATTTCTTTAAACTGATTGCAAATGTAGATACAGTCTCTTGTACCCCTTGGCGCCTGCTATAAAACTTGAACCGCTCAGCAATCTCTAATGGCCGTGGTTGGAAATGTTGTGTTAAGATCTGTATTATTTCAGACAAAGACTTGGTGGCTGGCTTTTCTGGGTGTAGCAGATCTTTTAGAATCTCATATGTTTTAGCACAAATAGTTGTCAGACAGACAGCAACAGACTTAGTATCTCCAATGTCATTGGCAAGTAAATACTGCTGTAGTCTTTCAGTCCAGGAAACCCAGTTATCTGTGTCAGGGTCAAATTCTGTCAATGCTCCAAATACAGCCATTATAGCGTGAGTTTGTGGTAGTACTCGTCGCCAGATGTAATGTCCTTATATAGCAAACATTAACTCTTTATATGAATGATGTACTTGCAACTTCTAAATGTAAACTGGCACTTTATTTACTGGATGACATAACAAGGTGCTCCTGTAGATTTGCACACAGTAATATGGATAGATATACATATATATATATATATATAGTCCTTTATAATGAATGGCTGCTGCACTCCTTGTATTAGCAGTCCTGTACACTGTGTATGCAGCACTATAGTAATCCAGGGAAACTGATAACTGTATAACTGCAATATAACTTATAATGTGTAACTGACAGTTCTTACTCTTCCTGACTGGCTGATGCTTTATCCTCTGCAGTGATCTGTAGCTGACATTACATTTATTAGTATCAGCAATTGTCAGAGCCTCAGGTTCAGTCCTTGTACTTTATAACTGCATCAATGTGTCTAAAGGATACAGGGTACAGGTGAGTGTATGTGTGTGATGTGTATGTGGGATACAGGCTCCAGGTGAGTGTATGTGTGTGATGTGTCTGAGGGATGCAGAGCACAGGTGAGTGTATGTGTTTGACGTGTGTCTGAGGGATACAGGGTACAGGTGAGTGTATGTATGTGATGTGTCTGAGAGATACAGGGTACAGGTGAGTGTATGTGTGTGATGTGTCTGAGGGATACAGGCTACAGGTGAGTGTACTGTGTGTGATGTTCTGAGGGATACAGGGTACAGGTGAGTGTATGTGTGTGACGTGTGTCTGAGGGATACAGGGCACAGGTGAGTGTACTGTGTTTGATGTGTCTGAGGGATACAGGGCACAGGTGAGTGTATGTATGTGATGTGTCTGAGGGATACAGGCTACAGGTGAGTGTGTGATGTGTCTGAGGGATACAGGGCACAGGTGAGTATACGTGTGTGATATGTGTCTGAGGGATACAGGGTACAGATAAGTGTATGTGTGTGATGTGTTTGAGTCATACAGGGTACATGTGAATGTATGTGTGTGATGTGTCTGAGGGATACAGACTACAGGTGAGTGTATGTGTGTGATGTGTCTGAGGGATGCAGGGCACAGGTGAGTGTATGTATGTGATGTGTCTGAGGGATACAGGGTACAGGTAAGTGTATGTGTGTGATGTATCTGAGGAATACAGACTACAGGTGAGTGTATGTGTGTGATGTGTCTGAGGGATGCAGGGCAGAGGTGAGTGAATGTATGTGATGTGTCTGAGGGATACAAGGCACAGGTGAGTGTACAGGTGAGTGTATGTGTGATGTATCTGAGGGATACAGGGCACAGGGGAATGTATGTGTGTGATATGTCTGAGGGATACAGGGTACAGGTGAGTGTATGTGTGTGATGTGTCTGAGGGATACAGGGCACAGGTGAGTGTATGTGTGTGATGTGTCTGAGGGGTGCAAGGTACAGGTGAGTGTACGTGTGTGATGTGTCTGAGGGATACAGGGTACAGGTGAGTGTATGTGTGTGATGTGTCTGAGGGATACAGGGTACAGGTGAGTGTATGTGTGTGATGTGTCTGAGGGATACAGGGTACAGGTGAGTGTATGTGTGTGATGTGTCTGAGGGATGCAGGGTACAGGTGAGTGTATGTGTGTGATGTGTCTGAGGGATACAGGGCACAGGGGAGTGTATGTGTGTGATGTGTCTGAGGGATACAGGCTACAGGTGAGTGTATGTGTGTGATGTGTCTGAGGGATACAGGGTACAGATGAGTGTATGTGTGTGATATGTCTGAGGGATACAGGGCACAGGTCAGTGTACCTGTGTGATATGGCTGCTGGATACAGAGTAAAGGGGAGTGTAAGTGTGTGATATGTCTGAGGGATGCAGGGCACAGGTGAGTGTAAGTGTGTGATGTGTCTGTGGGATACAGGGCACAGGTGAGTGTATGTATGTGATGTGTGTGAGGGATACAGGGTACAGGTGAGTGTAAGTGTGTGATGTGTCTGAGGGATACAGGGTACAGGTGAGTGTATGTGTGTGATGTGTCTGAGGGATACAGGGCACAGGTGAGTGTATGTGTGTGATGTGTCTGAGGGATACAGGGTACAGGTGAGTGTATGAGTGTGATGTGTCTGAGGGATACAGGGCACAGGTGAGTGTACTTGTGTGATGTGTCTGAGGGATACAGGGCACAGGTGAGTGTATGTGTGTGATGTGTCTGAGGGATACAGGGCACAGGTGAGTGTATGTGTGTGATGTGTCTGAGGGATACAGGGCACAGGTGAGTGTATGTGTGTGATGTGTCTGAGGGATACAGGGCACAGGTGAGTGTATGTGTGTGATGTGTCTGAGGGATACAGGGCACAGGTGAGTGTATGTGTGTGATGTGTCTGAGGGATACAGGGCACAGGTGAGTGTATGTGTGATGTGTCTGAGGGATACAGGGCACAGGTGAGTGTACGTGTGTGATGTGTCTGAGGGATGCAGGCTACAGGTGAGTATACGTGTGTGACGTGTGTCTGATCGATACACGGTACAGGTGAGTGTATGTGTGTGATGTGTATGAGGGATAAAGGGTACAGGTGAGTGTATGTGTGTGACATGTGTCTGAAGGATACAGGGCACAGGTGAGTGTACGTGTGTGATATGTCTGATGGATACAGGGCACAGGTGAGTGTATGTGTGTGATGTGTCTGAGGGATACAGGGCACAGGTGAGTGTATGTGTGTGATGTGTCTGAGGGATACAGGGCACAGGTGAGTGTATGTGTGTGATGTGTATGAGGGATACAGGGCACAGGTGAGTGTATATGTGTGATGTGTATGAGGGATACAGGGTACAGTTGAGTGTACGTGTGTGATGTGTCTGAGGGATACAGGGCACAGGTGAGTGTACGTGTGTGATGTGTCTGAGGGATACAGGGTACAGGTGAGTGTATGTGTGTGATGTGTCTGAGGGATACAGGGCACAGGTTAGTGTATGTGTGTGATGTGTCTGAGGGATACAGGGCACAGGTGAGTGTATGTGTGTGATGTGTATGAGGGATACAGGGCACAGGTGAGTGTACCTGTGTGATATGGCTGCTGGATACAGAGTAAAGGGGAGTGTATGTGTGTGATGTATCTGAGGGATACAGGGTACAGGTGAGTGTATGTGTGTGATGTGTCTGAGGGATACAGGGCACAGGTGAGTGTATGTGTGTGATGTGTATGAGGGATACAGGGCACAGGTGAGTGTACCTGTGTGATATGGCTGCTGGATACAGAGTAAAGGGGAGTGTATGTGTGTGATGTGTCTGAGGGATACAGGGATACAGGTGAGTGTATGTGTGTGATGTGTCTGAGGGATGCAGGGTACAGGTGAGTGTATGTGTGTGATGTGTCTGTGGGATACAGGCTACAGGTGAGTGTATGTGTGTGATGTGTCTGAGGGATACAGGGCACAGGTGAGTGTATGTATGTGATGTGTCTGAGGGATACAGGGCACAGGTGAGTGTATGTGCAATGTGTCTGAGGAATGCAGGGTACAGGTGAGTGTATGTGTGTGATGGATACAGGGCACAGGTGAGTGTATGTGTCTGATGGATACAGGGCACAGGTGAGTGTATATATGTGATGTGTCTGAGGGATACAGGGTACAGGTGAGTATATGTGTCTGATGGATACAGGGCACAGGTGAGTGTATGTATGTGATGTGTCTGAGGGATACAGGGTACAGGTGAGTGTAGGTATGTGATGTGTGAGGGATACAGGGCACAGGTGAGTGTATGTGTGTGATGTGTCTGTGGGATACAGGGCACAGGTGAGTGTATGTGTGTGATGTGTCTGAGGGATACAGGGCACAGGTGAGTGTATGTGTGTGATGTGTCTGAGGGATACAGGGCACAGGTGAGTGTACGTGTGTGATGTGTCTGAGGGATGCAGGGTACAGGTGAGTGTATATGTGTGATGTGTCTGAGGGATACAGGGCACAGGTGAGTGAGTGTGATGTGTCTGAGGAATACAGGGCACAGGTGAGTGTATGTGATGTGGTTAATAACATTATGTAGGTGTCGGCAATGTTAGGGGCAGCAGATTAGGGATTAATAAATATAATGTAGGTGTCGGCGATGTCGGGGTAGGCAGATTAGGGGTGTTTAGACTCCGGGTTTATGTTAGGGTGTTTGGTGTAAACATAACTTTTGTTTCCCCATAGGAATCAGTGGGGCTGCGTTACGGAGCTTTACGCTCTTTTATTGCAGGTGTTAGGCTTTTTTTTAGCCGTCTCTCCCCATTGATGTCTATGGGGAAATCGTGCACGAGCACGTAAAACCAGCTTACTGCAGCGCTGGTATTTGAGTGCGGTATGGAGCTCAATTTTGCTCTACGCTCACTTCTTGCCTGCTAACGCCGGGTTTATGAAAACCTGTAATAGCAGTGCTGTAGGGAGGTGAGCGGTGACAATAACTTGCAAGTTAGTACCGAGCCGCTCATAACGCAAAACTCGTAATCTAACCGATAGACTCAGGTGTATTTAATTTAAATTACACTGTTTTTCACATTTTGTTTTAAACTAACTTTTAAAAAGATACCATGTAAAGAGTGATTGATTTATTTCTATTACTTTATTTTCCCCAGGTGTAAACAATGATAACATTTTATGTAAAACGGAACAAACAGAAGCTCAGTGGCTAGCAAATATGCCAGAAGCTACAAAGCAGGAAATATGTGACAATATAAATACAGGTAGGTGTACTAGTGTGACGAGTGTCTGAGGGATACAGGGCACAGGTGAGTGTATGTGTGTGATGTGTCTGAGGGATACAGGGCACAGGTGAGTGTATGTGTGTGATGTGTCTGAGGGATACAGGGTACAGGTGAGTGTATGTGTGTGATGTGTGTCTGAGGGATACAGGGCACAGGTGAGTGTATGTGTGTGATGTGTCTGAGGGATACAGGGCACAGGTGAGTGTATGTGTGTGATGTGTCTGAGGGATACAGGGTACAGGTGAGTGTATGTGTGTGATGTGTCTGAGGGATACAGGGCACAGGTGAGTGTATGTGTGTGATGTGTGTCTGAGGGATACAGGGTACAGGTGAGTGTATGTGTGTGATGTGTGTCTGAGGGATACAGGGCACAGGTGAGTGTATGTGTGTGATGTGTCTGAGGGATACAGGGCACAGGTGAGTGTATGTGTGTGATGTGTCTGAGGGATACAGGGCACAGGTGAGTGTATGTGTGTGATGTGTCTGAGGGATAAAATGCACAGGTGAGTGTATGTGTGTGATGTGTCTGAGGGATACAGGCTACAGGTGAGTGTATGTGCCTGATATGTCTGAGGGATACAGGGCACAGGTGAGTGTACGTGTGTGATGTGTCTGAGGGATACAGGCTACAGGTGAGTGTATGTTTGTGATGTGTCTAAGGGATACAGGCTACATGTGAATGTATGTGTGTGATGTGTCTGAGGGATACAGGGTACAGGTGAGTGTATGTGTGTGATGTGTCTGAGGGATACAGGGTAGAGGTGAGTGTATGTGTGTGATGTGTCTGAGGGATACAGGGCACAGGTGAGTGTACGTGTGTGATGTGTCTGAGGGATACAGGGTACAGGTGAGTGTATGTATGTGATGTGTCTGAGGGATACAGGGCACAGGTGAGTTTATGTGTGTGATGTGTCTGAGGGATACAGGGTACAGGTGAGTTTATGTATATGATGTGTCTGAGGGATACAGGGCATATACATGCTTGCTCATATACTCATATTTACACACACAGTTATACACCTACATACGTACATACATGTGTGTCTGAGGGATACAGGGCACAGGTGAGTGTATGTGTGTGATGTGTATGAGGGATAAAGGGTACAGGTGAGTGTATGTGTGTGACATGTGTCTGAGGGATACAGGGCACAGGTGAGTGTACGTGGGTGATATGTCTGATGGATACAGGGCACAGGTGAGTGTATGTGTGTGATGTGTCTGAGGGATGCAGGCTACAAGTGAGTGTATGTGTGTGATGTTTATGAGGGATACAGGGCACAGGTGAGTGTATATGTGTGTGATGTGTCTAAGGGATACAGGGTACAGGTGAGTGTATGTGTGTGATGTGTCTGAGGGATACAGGGTACAGGTGAGTGTATGTGTGTGATGTGTCTGAGGGATACTGGGTACAGGTGAGTGTATGTGTGTGATGTGTCTGAGGGATGCAGGGTACAGGTGAGTTTATGTGTGTGATGTGTCTGAGGGATACAGGGCACAGGGGAGTGTATGTGTGTGATGTGTCTGAGGGATACAGGCTACAGGTGAGTGTATGTGTGTGATGTGTCTGAGGGATACAGGGTACAGATGAGTGTATGTGTGTGATATGTCTGAGGGATACAGGGCACAGGTCAGTGTACCTGTGTGATATGGCTGCTGGATACAGAGTAAAGGGGAGTGTAAGTGTGTGATATGTCTGAGGGATGCAGGGCACAGGTGAGTGTAAGTGTGTGATGTGTCTGTGGGATACAGGGCACAGGTGAGTGTATGTATGTGATGTGTGTGAGGGATACAGGGTACAGGTGAGTGTATGTGTGTGATGTGTATGAGGGATACAGGGTACAGGTGAGTGTATGTGTGTGATGTGTCTGAGGGTTACAGGGCACAGGTGAGTACGTGTGTGATGTGTCTGAGGGATACAGGGCACAGGTGAGTGTATGTGTGTGATGTGTCTGTGGGATACAGGCTACAGGTGAGTGTATGTATGTGATATGTCTGAGGTATACAGGGCACAGGTGAGTGTATTATGTGATGTGTATGAGGGATACAGGGCACAGGTGAGTGTATGTATGTGATGTGTAGGAGGGATACAGGGCACAGGTGAGTGTATGTGTGTGATGTGTCTGAGGGATACAGGGCACAGGTGAGTGTACGATGTGATGTGTCTGAGGGATACAGGGCACAGTTGAGTGTACGTGTGTGATGTGTGTGATGTGTCTGAGGGATACAGGGCACAGGTTAGTGTATGTGTGATGTGTCTGAGGGATACAGGGCAAAGGTGAGTGTACGTGTGTGATGTGTCTGAGGGATGCAGGCTACAGGTGAGTATACGTGTGTGACGTGTGTCTGATCGATACACGGTACAGGTGAGTGTATGTGTGTGACATGTGTCTGAGGGATACAGGGCACAGGTGAGTGTACGTGTGTGATATGTCTGATGGATACAGGGCACAGGTGAGTGTATGTGTGTGATGTGTCTGAGGGATGCAGGCTACAAGTGAGTGTATGTGTGTGATGTTTATGAGGGATACAGGGCACTGTTGAGTGTATATGTGTGATGTGTATGAGGGATACAGGGTACAGTTGAGTATACGTTTGTGATGTGTCTGAGGGATACAGGGTACAGGTGAGTGTATGTGTGTGATGTGTCTGAGGGATACAGGGTACATGTGAGTGTATGTGTGTGATGTGTCTGAGGGATACAGGGCAAAGGTGAGTGTACGTGTGTGATGTGTCTGAGGGATACAGGGTACAGGTGAGTGTATGTGTGTGATGTGTCTGAGGGATACAGGGAACAGGTGAGTGTACGTGTGTGATGTGTCTGAGGGATACAGGGTACAGGTGAGTGTATGTGTGTGATGTGTCTGAGGGATATAGGGCACAGGTTAGTGTATGTGTGTGATGTGTCTGAGGGATACAGGGCACAGGTGAGTGTATGTGTGTGATGTGTATGAGGGATACAGGGCACAGGTGAGTGTACCTGTGTGATATGGCTGCTGGATACAGAGTAAAGGGGAGTGTATGTGTGTGATGTATCTGAGGGATACAGGGTACAGGTGAGTGTATGTGTGTGATGTGTCTGAGGGATACAGGGCACAGGTTAGTGTATGTGTGTGATGTGTCTGAGGGATACAGGGCACAGGTGAGTGTATGTGTGTGATGTGTATGAGGGATACAGGGCACAGGTGAGTGTACCTGTGTGATATGGCTGCTGGATACAGAGTAAAGGGGAGTGTATGTGTGTGATGTGTCTGAGGGATACAGGGATACAGGTGAGTGTTTGTGTGTGATGTGTCTGAGGGATGCAGGGTACAGGTGAGTGTATGTGTGTGATGTGTCTGTGGGATACAGGCTACAGGTGAGTGTATGTGTGTGATGTGTCTGAGGGATACAGGGCACAGGTGAGTGTATGTATGTGATGTGTCTGAGGGATACAGGGCACAGGTGAGTGTATGTGCAATGTGTCTGAGGAATGCAGGGTACAGGTGAGTGTATGTGTGTGATGGATACAGGGCACAGGTGAGTGTATGTGTCTGATGGATACAGGGCACAGGTGAGTGTATGTATGTGATGTGTCTGAGGGATACAGGGTACAGGTGAGTATATGTGTCTGATGGATACAGGGCACAGGTGAGTGTATGTATGTGATGTGTCTGAGGGATACAGGGTACAGGTGAGTGTATGTGTGTGATGTGTGAGGGATACAGGGCACAGGTGAGTGTATGTGTGTGATGTGTCTGTGGGATACAGGGCACAGGTGAGTGTATGTGTGTGATGTGTCTGAGGGATACAGGGCACAGGTGAGTGTACGTGTGTGATGTGTCTGAGGGATGCAGGGTACAGGTGAGTGTATATGTGTGATGTGTCTGAGGGATACAGGGCACAGGTGAGTGAGTGTGATGTGTCTGAGGAATACAGGGCACAGGTGAGTGTATGTGATGTGGTTAATAACATTATGTAGGTGTCGGCAATGTTAGGGGCAGCAGATTAGGGATTAATAAGTATAATGTAGGTGTCGGGGCGGCAGATTAGGGGTTAATAAATATAATGTAGGTGTCGGCGATGTCGGGGTAGGCAGATTAGGGGTGTTTAGACTCCGGGTTTATGTTAGGGTGTTTGGTGTAAACATAACTTTTGTTTCCCCATAGGAATCAGTGGGGCTGCGTTACGGAGCTTTACACTCTTTTATTGCAGGTGTTAGGCTTTTTTTTAGCCGTCTCTCCCCATTGATGTCTATGGGGAAATCGTGCACGAGCACGTAAAACCAGCTTACTGCAGCGCTGGTATTTGAGTTCGGTATGGAGCTCAATTTTGCTCTACGCTCACTTCTTGCCTGCTAACGCCGGGTTTATGAAAACCTGTAATAGCAGTGCTGTAGGGAGGTGAGCGGTGACAATAACTTGCAAGTTAGTACCGAGCCGCTCATAACGCAAAACTCGTAATCTAACCGATAGACTCAGGTGTATTTAATTTAAATTACACTGTTTTTCACATTTCTCCAACATAGGTGTGTCCGGTCCACGGCGTCATCCTTACTTGTGGGATATTCTCTTCCCCAACAGGAAATGGCAAAGAGCCCAGCAAAGCTGGTCACATGATCCCTCCTAGGCTCCGCCTTCCCCAGTCATTCTCTTTGCCGTTGTACAGGCAACATCTCCACGGAGATGGCTTAGAGTTTTTTGGTGTTTAACTGTAGTTTTTATTATTCAATCAAGAGTTTGTTATTTTAAAATAGTGCTGGTATGTACTATTTACTCTGAAACAGAAAAGAGATGAAGATTTCTGTTTGTAAGAGGAAAATGATTTTAGCAACCGTTACTAAAATCGATGGCTGTTTCCACACAGGACTGTTGAGAGGAATTAACTTCAGTTGGGGGAAACAGTGTGCAGACTTTTGCTGCTTGAGGTATGACACATTTCTAACAAGACGATGTAATGCTGGAAGCTGTCATTTTCCCTATGGGATCCGGTAAGCCATTTTTATTACATAAAGAAAAAAAGGGCTTCACAAGGGCTTTTAAGACTGTAGACATTTTTCTGGGCTAAAACGATTCATATATAAGCATATTTTATACCCCATAGCCTTGAGGAATTATTTTAATCTTGGGAACTATGTAAAATAACCGGCAGGCACTGTATTGGTCACCTTATTCTCTAGGGGCTTTCCCTAATCATAGGCAGAGTCTCATTTTCGCGCCTCTATTGCGCACTTGTTTTTGGGAAGCATGACATGCAGATGCATGTGTGAGGAGCTCTGATACATAGAAAAGACTTTCTGAAGGCGTCATTTGGTATCGTATTCCCCTTTGGGCTTGGTTGGGTCTCAGCAAAGCAGATACCAGGGACTGTAAAGGGGTTAATTATAAAAACGGCTCCGGTTCCGTTATTTTAAGGGTTAAAGTTTCCAAATTTGGTGTGCAATACTCTTAAGGCTTTAAGACACTGTGGTGAAATTTTGGTGAATTTTGAACAATTCCTTCATACTTTTTCACATTTGCAGTAATAAAGTGTGTTCAGTTTAAAATTTAAAGTGACAGTAACGGTTTTATTTTAAAACGTTTTTTGTACTTTGTTATCAAGTTTATGCCTGTTTAACATGTCTGAACTACCAGATAGACTGTGTTCTGTATGTGGGGAAGCCAAGGTTCCTTCTCATTTAAATAGATGTGATTTATGTGACACAAAATTTAGAGAAAATGATGCCCAAGATGATTCCTCAAGTGAGGGGAGTAAGCATGGTACTGCATCATCCCCTCCTTCGTCTACACCAGTCTTGCCCACACAGGAGGCCCCTAGTACATCTAGTGCGCCAATACTCCTTACTATGCAACAATTAACGGCTGTAATGGATAATTCTATCAAAAACATTTTAGCCAAAATGCCGACTTATCAGCGAAAGCGCGACTGCTCTGTTTTAGAAAATACTGAAGAGCATGAGGACGCTGATGATATTGGTTCTGAAGTGCCCCTACACCAGTCTGAGGGGGCCAGGGAGGTTTTGTCTGAGGGAGAAATTTCAGATTCAGGGAAAATTTCTCAACAAGCTGAACCTGATGTGATTACATTTAAATTTAAATTGGAACATCTCCGCGCTCTGCTTAAGGAGGTGTTATCTACTCTGGATGATTGTGAGAATTTGGTCATTCCAGAGAAACTATGTAAAATGGACAAGTTCCTAGAGGTCCCGGGGCCCCCCGAAGCTTTTCCTATACCCAAGCGGGTGGCGGACATTGTAAATAAAGAATGGGAAAGGCCCGGTATACCTTTCGTCCCTCCCCCCATATTTAAAAAATTGTTTCCTATGGTCGACCCCAGAAAGGACTTATGGCAGACAGTCCCCAAGGTCGAGGGGGCGGTTTCTACTCTAAACAAACGCACCACTATACCCATAGAAGATAGTTGTGCTTTCAAAGATCCTATGGATAAAAAATTAGAAGGTTTGCTTAAAAAGATGTTTGTTCAGCAAGGTTACCTTCTACAACCAATTTCATGCATTGTTCCTGTCACTACAGCAGCGTGTTTCTGGTTCGATGAACTAGAAAAGGCGCTCAATAATAATTCTTCTTCTTATGAGGAGATTATGGACAGAATTCATGCTCTCAAATTGGCTAATTCTTTCACCCTAGACGCCACTTTGCAATTGGCTAGGTTAGCGGCGAAAAATTCTGGTTTTGCTATTGTGGCGCGCAGAGCGCTTTGGCTAAAATCTTGGTCAGCGGATGCGTCTTCCAAGAACAAATTGCTTAACATTCCTTTCAAGGGGAAAACGCTGTTTGGCCCTGACTTGAAAGAGATTATCTCTGATATCACTGGGGGCAAGGGCCACGCCCTTCCTCAGGATAGGTCTTTCAAGGCCAAAAATAAACCTAATTTTCGTCCCTTTCGCAGAAACGGACCAGCCCCAAGTGCTACGTCCTCTAAGCAAGAGGGTAATACTTCTCAAGCCAAGCCAGCCTGGAGGCCAATGCAAGGCTGGAACAAAGGAAAGCAGGCCAAGAAACCTGCCACTGCTACCAAGACAGCATGAGATGTTGGCCCCCGATCCGGGACCGGATCTGGTGGGGGGCAGACTCTCTCTCTTCGCTCAGGCTTGGGCAAGAGATGTTCTGGATCCTTGGGCGCTAGAAATAGTCTCCCAAGGTTATCTTCTGGAATTCAAGGGGCTTCCCCCAAGGGGGAGGTTCCACAGGTCTCAATTGTCTTCAGACCACATAAAAAAACAGGCATTCTTACATTGTGTAGAAGACCTGTTAAAAATGGGAGTGATTCATCCTGTTCCATTAGGAGAACAAGGGATGGGGTTCTACTCCAATCTGTTCGTAGTTCCCAAAAAAGAGGGAACATTCAGACCAATCTTAGATCTCAAGATCCTAAACAAGTTTCTCAAGGTTCCATCGTTCAAAATGGAAACCATTCGAACAATTCTTCCTTCCATCCAGGACGGTCAATTCATGACCACGGTGGATTTAAAGGATGCGTATCTACATATTCCTATCCACAAGGAACATCATCGGTTCCTAAGGTTCGCATTCCTGGACAAGCATTACCAGTTTGTGGCACTTCCGTTCGGATTAGCCACTGCTCCAAGAATTTTCACAAAGGTACTAGGGTCCCTTCTAGCGGTGCTAAGACCAAGGGGCATTGCAGTAGTACCTTACTTGGACGACATTCTGATTCAAGCGTCGTCCCTTCCACAAGCAAAGGCTCACACGGACATTGTCCTGGCCTTTCTCAGATCTCACGGGTGGAAAGTGAACGTAGAAAAAAGTTCTCTATTTCCGTCAACAAGGGTTCCCTTCTTGGGAACAATAATAGACTCCTTAGAAATGAGGATTTTTCTGACAGAGGCCAGAAAATCAAAACTTCTAAACTCTTGTCAAATACTTCATTCTGTTCCTCTTCCTTCCATAGCGCAGTGCATGGAAGTAATAGGTTTGATGGTAGCGGCAATGGACATAGTTCCTTTTGCGCGAATTCATCTAAGACCATTACAACTGTGCATGCTCAGTCAGTGGAATGGGGACTATACAGACTTGTCTCCGACGATACAAGTAGATCAGAGGACCAGAGATTCACTCCGTTGGTGGCTGTCCCTGGACAACCTGTCACAGGGGATGAGCTTCCGCAGACCAGAGTGGGTCATTGTCACGACCGACGCCAGTCTGGTGGGCTGGGGCGCGGTCTGGGGACCCCTGAAAGCTCAGGGTCTTTGGTCTCGGGAAGAATCTCTTCTCCCGATAAATATTCTGGAACTGAGAGCGATATTCAATGCTCTCAAGGCTTGGCCTCAGCTAGCAAAGGCCAAGTTCATACGGTTTCAATCAGACAACATGACGACTGTTGCGTACATCAACCATCAGGGGGGAACAAGGAGTTCCCTGGCGATGGAAGAAGTGACCAAAATCATTCAATGGGCGGAGACTCACTCCTGCCACTTGTCTGCAATCCACATCCCAGGAGTGGAAAATTGGGAAGCGGATTTTCTGAGTCGTCAGACATTTCATCCGGGGGAGTGGGAACTCCATCCGGAAATCTTTGCCCAAATTACTCAATTGTGGGGCATTCCAGACATGGATCTGATGGCCTCTCGTCAGAACTCCAAGGTTCCTTGCTACGGGTCCAGATCCAGGGATCCCAAGGCGACTCTAGTAGATGCACTAGTAGCACCTTGGACCTTCAAACTAGCTTATGTATTCCCGCCGTTTCCTCTCATCCCCAGGCTGGTAGCCAGGATCAATCAGGAGAGGGCATCGGTGATCTTGATAGCTCCTGCGTGGCCACGCAGGACTTGGTATGCAGACCTGGTGAATATGTCATCGGCTCCACCATGGAAGCTACCTTTGAGACGAGACCTTCTTGTTCAAGGTCCGTTCGAACATCCGAATCTGGTCTCACTCCAACTGACTGCTTGGAGATTGAACGCTTGATCTTATCAAAGCGAGGGTTCTCAGATTCTGTCATTGATACTCTTGTTCAGGCCAGAAAGCCTGTAACTAGAAAAATCTACCACAAAATATGGAAAAAATATATCTGTTGGTGTGAATCTAAAGGATTCCCTTGGGACAAGGTAAAAATTCCTAAGATTCTATCCTTTCTTCAAGAAGGTTTGGAGAAAGGATTATCTGCAAGTTCTTTGAAGGGACAGATTTCTGCCTTGTCTGTGTTACTTCACAAAAAGCTGGCAGCTGTGCCAGATGTTCAAGCCTTTGTTCAGGCTCTGGTTAGAATCAAGCCTGTTTACAAACCTTTGACTCCTCCTTGGAGTGTCAATTTAGTTCTTTCAGTTCTTCAGGGGGTTCCGTTTGAACCCTTACATTCCGTTGATATTAAGTTATTATCTTGGAAAGTTTTGTTTTTGGTTGCAATTTCTTCTGCTAGAAGAGTTTCAGAATTATCTGCTCTGCAGTGTTCTCCTCCTTATCTGGTGTTCCATGCAGATAAGGTGGTTTTACGTACTAAACCTGGTTTTCTTCCGAAAGTTGTTTCTAACAAAAACATTAACCAGGAGATAGTCGTGCCTTCTTTGTGTCCGAATCCAGTTTCAAAGAAGGAACGTTTGTTGCACAATTTGGATGTAGTTCGTGCTCTAAAATTCTATTTAGATGCTACAAAGGATTTTAGACAAACATCTTCTTTGTTTGTTGTTTATTCTGGTAAAAGGAGAGGTCAAAAAGCAACTTCTACCTCTCTCTCTTTTTGGATTAAAAGCATCATCAGATTGGCTTACGAGACTGCCGGACGGCAGCCTCCTGAAAGAATCACAGCTCATTCCACTAGGGCTGTGGCTTCCACATGGGCCTTCAAGAACGAGGCTTCTGTTGATCAGATATGTAAGGCAGCGACTTGGTCTTCACTGCACACTTTTACTAAATTTTACAAATTTGATACTTTTGCTTCTTCTGAGGCTATTTTTGGGAGAAAGGTTTTGCAAACCGTGGTGCCTTCCATCTAGGTGACCTGATTTGCTCCCTCCCTTCATCCGTGTCCTAAAGCTTTGGTATTGGTTCCCACAAGTAAGGATGACGCCGTGGACCGGACACACCTATGTTGGAGAAAACAGAATTTATGTTTACCTGATAAATTACTTTCTCCAACGGTGTGTCCGGTCCACGGCCCGCCCTGGTTTTTTAATCAGGTCTGATAATTTATTTTCTTTAACTACAGTCATCACGGTATCATATGATTTCTCCTATGCAAATATTCCTCCTTTACGTCGGTCGAATGACTGGGGAAGGCGGAGCCTAGGAGGGATCATGTGACCAGCTTTGCTGGGCTCTTTGCCATTTCCTGTTGGGGAAGAGAATATCCCACAAGTAAGGATGACGCCGTGGACCGGACACACCGTTGGAGAAAGTAATTTATCAGGTAAACATAAATTCTGTTTTTGTTTTAAACTAACTTTTAAAAAGATACCATGTAAAGAGTGATTGATTTATTTCTATTACTGTTTTTTCCCAGGTGTAAACAATGATAACATTTTATGTAACACGGAACAAACAGAGGCTCAGTGGCTAGCAAATATGCCAGAAGCTACAAAGCAGGAAATATGTGACAATATAAATACAGGTAGGTGTACTAGTGTGACGTGTGTCTGAGGGATACAGGCTACAGTTGAGTGTACGTGTGATGTGTCTGAGGGATACAGGGCACAGGTGAGTGTATGTGTGTGATGTGTCTGAGGGATACAGGGTACAGGTGAGTGTATGTGTGTGATGTGTGTCTGAGGGATACAGGGCACAGGTGAGTGTATGTGTGTGATGTGTCTGAGGGATACAGGGCACAGGTGAGTGTATGTGTGTGATGTGTCTGAGGGATACAGGGCACAGGTGAGTGTATGTGTGTGATGTGTCTGAGGGATAAAATGCACAGGTGAGTGTATGTGTGTGATGTGTCTGAGGGATACAGGCTACAGGTGAGTGTATGTGCCTGATATGTCTGAGGGATACAGGGCACAGGTGAGTGTACGTGTGTGATGTGTCTGAGGGATACAGGCTACAGGTGAGTGTATGTTTGTGATGTGTCTAAGGGATACAGGCTACATGTGAATGTATGTGTGTGATGTGTCTGAGGGATACAGGGTACAGGTGAGTGTATGTGTGTGATGTGTCTGAGGGATACAGGGTACAGGTGAGTGTATGTGTGTGATGTGTCTGAGGGATACAGGGTACAGGTGAGTGTACGTGTGTGATGTGTCTGAGGGATACAGGGTACAGGTGAGTGTATGTGTGTGATGTGTCTGAGGAATACAGGGTACAGGTGAGTATATGTATGTGATGTGTCTGAGGGATACAGGGCACAGGTGAGTTTATGTGTGTGATGTGTCTGAGGGATACAGGGTACAGGTGAGTTTATGTATGTGATGTGTCTGAGGGATACAGGGCATATACATACATGCTCATATACTCTAATTTACACACACAGTTATACACCTACATACGTACATACATGTGTGTCTGAGGGATACAGGGCACAGGTGAGTGTATGTGTGTGATGTGTCTGAGGGATACAGGGTACAGGTGAGTGTATGTGTGTGATGTGTCTGAGGGATACAGGGTACAGGTGAGTGTATGTGTGTGATGTGTCTGAGGGATACAGGGCATATACATACATGCTCATATACTCATATTTACACACACAGTTATACACCTACATACGTACATAAATGTGTGTCTGAGGGATACAGGGCACAGGTGAGTGTATGTTTTTTATGTGTCTGTGGGATACAGGGCACAGGTGAGTGTATGTTTTTTATGTGTCTGTGGGATACAGGGCACAGGTGAGTGTATGTGTTTTATGTGTCTGTGGGATACAGGGCATAGGTGAGTGTATGTGTTTGATGTGTCTGAGGGATACAGGGCACAGGTGAGTTTATGTATGTGATGTGTCTGAGGGATACAGGGCACAGGTGAGTGTTTGTGTGTGATATGTCTGAGGGATGCAGGGTACAGGTGAGTGTATGTGTGTGATGTGTCTGAGGGATACAGGCTACAGGTGAGTGTATGTTTGTGATGTGTCTAAGGGATACAGGCTACATGTGAATGTATGTGTGTGATGTGTCTGAGGGATACAGGGTACAGGTGAGTGTATGTGTGTGATGTGTCTGAGGGATACAGGGTACAGGTGAGTGTATGTGTGTGATGTGTGTCTGAGGGATACAGGGCACAGGTGAGTGTATGTGTGTGATGTGTCTGAGGGATACAGGGTACAGGTGAGTGTATGTGTGTGATGTGTCTGAGGGATACAGGGCACAGGTGAGTGTACGTGTGTGATGTGTCTGAGGGATACAGGGTACAGGTGAGTGTATGTGTGTGACGTGTGTCTGAGGGATACAGGGTACAGGTGACTGTATGTATGTGATGTGTCTGAGGGATACAGGGTACAGGTGAGTGTATGTATGTGATGTGTCTGAGGGATACAGGGCACAGGTGAGTTTATGTGTGTGATGTGTCTGAGGGATACAGGGTACAGGTGAGTTTATGTATGTGATGTGTCTGAGGGATACAGGGCATATACATACATGCTCATATACTCATATTTACACACACAGTTATACACCTACATACGTACATACATGTGTGTCTGAGGGATACAGGGCACAGGTGAGTGTATGTTTTTTATGTGTCTGTGGGATACAGGGCACAGGTGAGTGTATGTGTTTTATGTGTCTGTGGGATACAGGGCATAGGTGAGTGTATGTGTTTGATGTGTCTGAGGGATACAGGGCACAGGTGAGTTTATGTATGTGATGTGTCTGAGGGATACAGGGCACAGGTGAGTGTTTGTGTGTGATATGTCTGAGGGATGCAGGGTACAGGTGAGTGTATGTGTGTGATGTGTCTGAGGGATACATGCTACAGGTGAGTGTATATATGTGATGTGTCTGAGGGATACAGGGCACAGATGAGTGTATGTGTGTGTGATGTGTCTGAGGGATACAAGGCACAGGTGAGTGTACGTGTGTGATGTGTGTCTGAGGGATACAGGGGACAGGTGGGCGTACTGTGTGTGATGTGTCTGAGGGATACAGGGCACAGGTGAGTGTTTGTGTGTGATGTGTCTGAGGGATACATGGTACAGGTGAGTTTATTTGTGTGGTATGTCTGATGGATACAGGACACAGGTGACTGTAGACTGTATTTATGTGATGTGTCTGAGGTATACAGGGCACAGGTGAGTGTATGTGTGTGATGTCTCTGAGGGATACAGGGCACAGTTGAGTGTATGTGTGTGATGTGTCTGAAGGATACAGGGCACAGGTGAGTGTACGTGTGTGATGTGTCTGAGGGATACAGGGCACAGGTGAGTGTATGTGTGTGATGTATCTGAGGGATACAGGGCACAGTTGAGTGTATGTATGTGATATGTCTGAGGGATACAGGGCACAGGTGAGTGTACGTGTGTGATGTGTCTGAGGGATACAGGGTACAGGTGAGTGTATGTATGTGATGTGTCTGAGGGATACAGGGTACAGGTGGGTTTATGTATGTGATGTGTCTGAGGGATACAGGGCATATACATACATGCTCATATACTCATATTTACACACACAGTTATACACCTACATACGTACATACATGTGTGTCTGAGGGATACAGGGCACAGGTGAGTGTATGTTTTTTATGTGTCTGTGGGATACAGGGCATAGGTGAGTGTATGTGTTTGATGTGTCTGAGGGATACAGGGCACAGGTGAGTTTATGTATGTGATGTGTCTGAGGGATACAGGGCACAGGTGAGTGTTTGTGTGTGATATGTCTGAGGGATGCAGGGTACAGGTGAGTGTATGTGTGTGATGTGTCTGAGGGATACATGCTACAGGTGAGTGTATATATGTGATGTGTCTGAGGGATACAGGCTACAGGTGAGTGTATGTTTGTGATGTGTCTAAGGGATACAGGCTACATGTGAATGTATGTGTGTGATGTGTCTGAGGGATACAGGGTACAGGTGAGTGTATGTGTGTGATGTGTCTGAGGGATACAGGGTACAGGTGAGTGTATGTGTGTGATGTGTCTGAGGGATACAGGGCACAGGTGAGTTTACGTGTGTGATGTGTCTGAGGGATACAGGGTACAGGTGAGTGTATGTATGTGATGTGTCTGAGGGATACAGGGCACAGGTGAGTTTATGTTTGTGATGTGTCTGAGGGATACAGGGTACAGGTGAGTTTATGTATGTGATGTGTCTGAGGGATACAGGGCATATACATACATGCTCATATACTCATATTTACACACACAGTTATACACCTACATACGTACATACATGTGTGTCTGAGGGATACAGGGCACAGGTGAGTGTATGTTTTTTATGTGTCTGTGGGATACAGGGCACAGGTGAGTGTATGTGTTTTATGTGTCTGTGGGATACAGGGCATAGGTGAGTGTATGTGTTTGATGTGTCTGAGGGATACAGGGCACAGGTGAGTTTATGTATGTGATGTGTCTGAGGGATACAGGGCACAGGTGAGTGTTTGTGTGTGATATGTCTGAGGGATGCAGGGTACAGATGAGTGTATGTGTGTGATGTGTCTGAGGGATACATGCTACAGGTGAGTGCATATATGTGATGTGTCTGAGGGATACAGGGCACAGGTGAGTGTATGCGTGTGTGATGTGTCTGAGGGATACAAGGCACAGGTGAGTGTACGTGTGTGATGTGTGTCTGAGGGATACAGGGCACAGGTGGGCGTACTGTGTGTGATGTGTCTGAGGGATACAGGGCACAGGTGAGTGTTTGTGTGTGATATGTCTGAGGGATACAGGGCACAGGTGAGTGTACGTGTGCAATGTGTCTGAGGGATATATGGTACAGGTGAGTTTATTTGTGTGATATGTCTGATGGATATAGGACACAGGTGACTGTAGACTGTATTTATGTGATGTGTCTGAGGTATACAGGGCACAGGTGAGTGTATGTGTGTGATGTCTCTGAGGGATACAGGGCACAGTTGAGTGTATGTGTGTGATGTGTCTGAAGGATACAGGGCACAGGTGAGTGTACGTGTGTGATGTGTCTGAGGGATACAGGGCACAGGTGAGTGTATGTGTGTGATGTCTCTGAGGGATACAGGGCACAGTTGAGTGTATGTATGTGATATGTCTGAGGGATACAGGGCACAGGTGAGTGTATGTGTGTGATGTCTCTGAGGGATACAGGGCACAGTTGAGTGTATGTATGTGATATGTCTGAGGTATACAGGGCACAGGTGAGTGTACGTGTGCAATGTGTCTGAGGGATACAGGGCACAGGTGAGTGTACGTGTGTGATGTGTCTGAGGAATACAGGGCACAGGTGAGTGTATGTATGTGATGTGTCTGAGGGATACAGGGCACAGGTGAGTGTATATGTGTGATGTGTCTGAGGGATACAGGGCACAGGTGAGTGTATGTGATGTGTCTGAGAGTTACAGGGCAGAGGTGAGTGAATGTATGTGACTTAGGGTTAGGTTTAGGGGTTTATAACTTTAGTATAGTGGCGGCGATGTTGGGAGTGGCAGATTAGTGGTTAATAACATTATGTAGGTGTCGGCAATGTTGGGGGCAGCAGATTAGGGATTAATAAGTATAATGTAGGTGTCGGGGGCGGCAGATTAGGGGTTAATAAGTATAATGTAGGTGTCGGCGATGTCGGGGTAGGCAGATTAGGGGTGTTTAGACTCCGGGTTTATGTTGGGGTGTTTGGTGTAAACATAACTTTTGTTTCCCCATAGGAATCAGTGGGGCTGCGTTACGGAGCTTTACGCTCTTTTATTGCAGGTGTTAGGCTTTTTTTAGCCGTCTCTCCCCATTGAAGTCTATGGGGAAATCGTGCACGAGCACATAAAACCAGGTTACCGCAGCGCTGGTATTGGAGTGCGGTATGGAGCTCAATTTTGCTCTACGCTCACTTCTTGCCTGCTAACGCCGGGTTTATGAAAACCTGTAATAGCAGTGCTGTAGGGAGGTGAGCGGTGACAATAACTTGCAAGTTAGTACCGAGCTGCTCATAACGCAAAACTCGTAATCTAACCGATAGACTCAGGTGTATTTAACTTAAATTACACTGTTTTCACATTTTGTTTTAAACTAACTTTTAAAAAGATACCATGTAAACAGTGATTAATTTATTTCTATTTCTGTTTTGTTCCCCAGTTGTAAACGATGCTAAAATTTTATGTAAAACGGAACAAACAGAAGCTCAGTGGCTAGCAAATTTGCCAGAAGCTGCAAAGCAGGAAATATGTGACAATATAAATACAGGTAGGTGTACTAGTGTGACGTGTGTCTGAGGGATACAGGTTACAGGTGAGTGTATGTGTGATGTGTGTCTGAGGGATACAGGGCACAGGTGAGTGTACTGTGTGTGATGTGTCTAAGGGATACAGGGTACAGGTGAGTGTATGTGTGACGTGTGTCTGAGGGATACAGGGCACAGGTGAGTGTACTGTGTGTGATGTTCTGAGGGATACAGGGAACAGGTGAGTGTATGTATGTATGTGATGTGTCTGAGGGATACAGGGTACAGGTGAGTGTATGTGTGTGATGTGTCTGAGGGATACAGGGCACAGTTGACTGTATGTGTGTGATGTGTCTGAGGGATACAGGGCACAAGTGAGTGTACATGTGTGATGTGTCTGAGGGATAAATGGTACAGGTGAGTGTACGTGTGTGATGTGTCTGAGGGATACAGGGCACAGTTGACTGTATGTGTGTGATGTGTCTGAGAAATACAGGGCACAGTTGACTGTATGTGTGTGACGTGTCTGAGGGATACAGGGTAGCGGTGAGTTTATGTGTGTGATGTATCTGAGGGATACAGGGCACAGGTGAGTGTACGTGTGTAATGTGTATGTGTGTGATGTGTCTGAGGGATACAAGCTACAGGTGAGTATACATGTGTGACGTGTGTCTGAGGGATACAGGCTACAGGTGAGTGTACGTGTGCGATGTGTCTGAGGAATACAGGGCATAGTTGACTGTATGTGTGTGACGTGTCTGAGGGATACAGGGTAGCGGTGAGTTCATGTGTGTGATGTGTCTGAGAGATACAGGGTACAGGTGAGTGTACGTATGTGATGTGTCTGAGGAATACAGGGCACAGGTGAGTGTAGGTGTGTTATGTGTCTGATGGATACAGGGTACAGGTTAGTGTATGTGTGTGATGTGTATGAGGGATACAGGGTACAGGTGAGTGTACATGTGTGATTTGTCTGAAGGATACAGGGCACAGGTGAGTGTATGTATTTGATGTGTCTGAGGGTTACAGGGCAGAGATGAGTGAATGTAAGTGACTTAGGGTTAGGTTTAGGGTTTATATCTTTAGTATTGTGGCGGCGACGTTGGGGGCTGCAGATTAGGGGTTAATAAGTGTAGGTAGGTTGCTGCGACATTCAGAGCGGCAGATTAGGGGTTAATAACATTATGTTGGTGTCAGCAATGTTGAGGGCAGCAGATTAGGGGTTAATAAGTATAATGTAGGTGTCGGGGCAGCAGATTAGGGGTTAATAAGTATAATGTAGGTGTCAGCGATGTAGGGTGCGGCAGATTAGGGGTGTTTAGACTCAGGGTTTATGTTAGGGTGTTATGTGTAAACATAACTTTTGTTTCCCCATTGGAATCAATGGGGCTGCGTTACGGAGCTTTACACTCTTTTATTGCAGGTGTTAGGCTTTTTCTCTTGTAAGATGTATCGAGTCCACGGATTCATCCATACTTGTGGGATATTCTCCTTCCTTACAAGAAGTGGCAAAGAGAGCACCCAGAGCTTTAAGCTCAGCTCACCACACCCCCTGGGTGTGTCTGGGTCTCTGTGACATCATCAGAAGCCATGTTAGTTTTACTGATGGAACCTGCTAGAGAATAAGCCATGTGGCTGTAGCTGAATAAAAGTTATCTAAAGTTCCTGCTGCAGAGTCTTCATGATATGTGCAAGACACAAGGTAACAGCACACAACTGAATGTTCTAATCCTGACTACACACAGAACATAACAGCTGGCGACGAGGATCTGTGGTCTGACCCTATAATGGCACTTATTGGCACCTTACCTGTGTTTGCAGCAGACACAGACAGATGGGACACATGGGTTGAACAGTTTGAGCTATATTGTACAGCAAATAACATAGGAGCTGATAAGCAAGTGGCTGTGTTTCTGACAACTATAGGCTCAGCAGCTTACACTACATTAAGGGACATTCTCTCACCAGATAAACCTAATGCTAAACCTCTGTCTGACCTGATCTGCCTGTTATCTGACCACTACCTACCTAAGCCTCTAGAGATATCAGAACGCTTTAAGTTTTACACACGCAAGCAATTGCAGCATGAGGACATTAAAACTTATGTGATCAGTTTAAAGAAACTAGCAAGTAGCTGCAGATTTGGTGATTATTTAAACACTGCTTTACGTGATATGTTTGTTATTGGACTCATGGACTGTACAGTACAAAAGAGACTATTAGCAGAGGATGAGTTAACACTAAAGCGTGCTATAGAGATAGCTACAGTCATGGAACTTGCTGCTAAAGATGCACAAATGCTCCAGGCCCCAGCACAGGCAGTTTGTGATAAGGAAAAAGATGTTTTTCATACAAGTATGCACCTAAATAAACAGTATCCAGCTAGACAAGGGTCACAGACAGCTTGTTACAGATGTGGTGACACAAATCGCACAGCAAATGCCTGCAGGTTTAGGAACAGCACCTGCTATGGGTGTGGGAAGATTGGTCATACAAAGAGAGTGTGCAGAAGTTCCTTAGACAGAGATAAAAGTAAGAAAGGCAGCAAGTCACGTGCAGCTTTTCATGTGCAAGTAGATACACCACACACTGATTCAGAGGAAGACAAACCATTATACACATTACAGATCTACAGCCTTGAGAATAAAATTCCAGAACTACAAGCAAAGGTGAATATAGATGGTAAACTTCTCATTATGGAAGTTGATACAGGAGCAGCAGTCTCTGTTATCACAGCTGCTGATTGGAACCGCCTGGGACTAAGGCAACCAATTGTTCCAACAGCTGTCACCATGCAAACATATTCAAATGAAATAATAAAGCCTATTGGGTGTGTATCACCTACAGTGACATTTAATGGTATAACTAAAAAGGTACGCCTCTACATTTTACCTAAAGGAGGACCACCTTTGTTTGGTAGATCCTGGATCCAAGCATTGGGCATGCCAAAGTTACCACAACAGTTACCACTTAACAAACTGCTGGACCAAAGTGGGAATTCAAATTCTTCTTGGATTAATTCACTAAAGCACAAATATAAGACTGTATTTGATGGGAACCTAGGTTTAGTGAAAGACAAGCAGATTCAGCTTCACCTAAAAGAAAATGCTATTCCAAAATTTTGTAAACCAAGAGTTGTACCATTTGCACTTAAACCTAAAATTGAAGCAGAACTAGAAAGACTACGAAATCAGGGGATTATTGTTCCAGTGTCTAGCAGTGAATGGGCTTCCCCAATAGTTCCTGTCAGAAAAAAGAATGGGGACATTCGCATCTGTGGAGATTTCAGAGTGGGCCTTAACCCTCAATTACTTGTGGACCAGTATCCTTTACCACGGTTTGGCATTGCCCCAGCACCTGCAGTGTGGCAACGGATAATGGATGAGATCTTGGCAGGTATTCCACATACCCACTGTATGTTAGATGACATGCTTATCACTGGTGAAAATGATGCTGCTCATAAAGCCAATGTTGAAGCTGTTTTACAACGCCTACAGGAATTCGGACTGAAAGTTAACATGGAAAAGTGTGAGTTCTTCTGCAAGAGTTTAGAATATTGTGCACATGTAATGGACAAGACTGGTCTACACACAACTGCTGAAAAAGTGAAAGCGCTGGTTCATGCTCCCACCCCTGTTAATGTATCTCAGCTACGTTCTTATTTGGGGTTGCTCAATTACTATCACAGATTTTTACCAAATTTGGCTCATTTACTATATCCACTACACCGTCTTTTAGATAGTAAAAACCAGTGGGCCTGGACTGACTTATGTACACGAGCATTTGAACGCTCTAAGCAGCTTCTTCTGGAATCAAGACTCCTTGTCCACTATGACCTTAAGAAGCCTTTGGTACTAGCCTGTGATGCTTCACCATATGGTTTAGGCGCAGTACTTTCACACATTATGCCCGATGGGTCTGAACGTCCTGTGTCTTTTGCGTCCAGATCTTTAACTCCGTCGGAGAGAAATTATGCCCAGATTGATCGGGAAGCTTTAGCAATAATTTGGGCTGTGAAGAAATTCCACATTTATATATATGGCAGACCTTTTACTCTGATCACGGATCATAAACCACTTTTGTCCATTCTGCACCCTCAGAAGGGTATCTCCAACACAACAGCTGCACGACTTCAGCGCTATGCACTTCAGCTGGCGGCTTACAACTACTCCATTAAATATCAATGCCACAGTGATCATACGAATGTGGATATGTTTTCTAGATTACCCATGGTACATCACATGACAACATCTTCTAAAATCATAGAAACCCCTCCACAGCCTGTAAATCTAAATTCCAAAGTGATTGCTACTTATACATGCTCTGATTCTACCTTACAGGAAATCAAGTCTTTTGTTCAACATGGGTGGCCTAAAGTGGTTCGCTCTGACCTTCAGCCATATTTTACAAGGAAGAAGGAAATTGTGCATGACTCAGGCTGTCTGTTATGGGGGTCACGAGTGATAATTCCGACCTTACTGCAAACATTAGCATTAAAGTTACTACACAGCTCACACCAGGGTGTAGTAAAAATGAAGCAAAGAGCATGAGAATATTTTTGGTGGCCTAAATTGGATACAGATATTGCTTCTTATGTAGCTGCTTGCAATGCATGTGCACAGACACAGCGGAATCCCAGCAGGGACACCTCAAAAACTTGGCCATGGCCAAATGAACCTTGGACAAGAATCCATGTTGATTTTGCAGGGCCAGTGGAAGGACGAATGTATTTGGTGGCTGTGGATGCTCATTCCAAGTGGCCAGAAGTAGTTCAAATGTCAAGTATTACAACACAACAAACCATTGTCGTTCTTTCCAGTATGTTTGCAAGATTTGGACTGCCACAAACTTTAGTCTCAGACAATGGTCCACAGTTCATATCACATGAATTTGAAACCTTTCTAGATACAAATAACATCAAACACTGTAAGACAGCTCCATATTTTCCAGCCTCTAATGGACAGGCTGAAAGATTTGTACAAACTTTAAAACGCCACTTAGCTGTCTCTCAGAAATCAAAATTTAATCCAAACTCCCTTTCTAATTTTTTGTTTAACTATAGAAACACACCCCATGCCACTACTGGGCTATCACCTGCAATGTTAATGTTTGGAAGACGCCTGAGAACTCCACTGGATAAAGTTAGACCAGAACATCCCACACAAGAGTTGAACACTTCTAGCGTTTCAGAATTTGTTCTTCATGACAGAGTATGGGTTAGAAACTACCGTGGCCCAAATAAATGGATTCCAGCTGTCATAATACAAGGCATGGGCAACAGAATGTTTAAAGTTCAACTACAAGCTGGTGGTACAGTTTCCCGCCATGTAGAACAAATGAGACATAGATCTCAACCAGCTACACAAATATCAAATGATTCAGATGGTGAGGATATCTGGCATGGAGTGTGGTGCCCACCTGAGTCTTCTGAGGATGAAAATGCAATGAACACAACTGAAACAGATCAACCTCAGAATGATTCTGTCCAACAACAAAATATCACAGATGATCAACAACCGTTGGGTACTCCTCCACAGACAATTTCTCCTGAACCAAATACTCTACGGCCCTCTAGAAACAGAAGGCCACCTTCTAGATGGCAATGTGAGGATTCAGTGAGAGATTATTCAGCAAGGAATGACCTAATCCGAAGGCGGACTTATCGCAGAAAACATAACTGTGACTAAATTCTAGCCTGCGACCTAGGTCTTGTGCACATAGACTATAGAGATAAACTGTTCTAAGTTCAAGTGTCTGGTTTAGTTACTTGTTGTATGTTACAATATTATCCACTGTCTGTTCTTTTTTTTATTTTTTTTATTTATTTTTTATATATATATATTTTTTTTTTTGGAGAAAAAAGGGGATGTTAAGATTACTGCAGCTTTAAGCTCAGCTCACCACACCCCCTGGGTGTGTCTGGGTCTCTGTGACATCATCAGAAGCCATGTTAGTTTTACTGATGGAACCTGCTAGAGAATAAGCCATGTGGCTGTAGCTGAATAAAAGTTATCTAAAGTTCCTGCTGCAGAGTCTTCATGATATGTGCAAGACACAAGGTAACAGCACACAACTGAATGTTCTAATCCTGACTACACACAGAACATAACAAGGTTTAGGGTTTATATCTTTAGTATTGTGGCGGCGACGTTGGGGGCTGCAGATTAGGGGTTAATAAGTGTAGGTAGGTTGCGGCGACATTCAGAGCGGCAGATTAGGGGTTAATAACATTATGTTGGTGTCAGCAATGTTGAGGGCAGCAGATTAGGGGTTAATAAGTATAATGTAGGTGTCGGGGCAGCAGATTAGGGGTTAATAAGTATAATGTAGGTGTCAGCGATGTAGGGTGCGGCAGATTAGGGGTGTTTAGACTCAGGGTTTATGTTAGGGTGTTATGTGTAAACATAACTTTTGTTTCCCCATTGGAATCAATGGGGCTGCGTTACGGAGCTTTACACTCTTTTATTGCAGGTGTTAGGCTTTTTCTCTTGTAAGATGTATCGAGTCCACGGATTCATCCATACTTGTGGGATATTCTCCTTCCTTACAAGAAGTGGCAAAGAGAGCACCCAGAGCAGAGCTGTCTATATAGCTCCTCCCTTAGCTCCACCCCCAGTCATTCTCTTTGCCTACACTAAGTACTAGGAAGGGTAAAGTGAGTTTGGTGTTAGTTTTTATTTTCTCAAGCAAAAGTTTGTTATTTTAAATGGTACCGGTGTGTATTATTCACTCTCTGTCAGAAAAGGGATGAATATTTCTGCAAGGAGGATGATGATCTTAGCACTTTGTAACTAAGATCCACTGCTGTTCTCACAAGGGCTGAAGAGTACAGGAAAACTTCAGTTTGGGGAACGGTTTGCATGCTAAGCTGCATTGAGGTATGTCAGTGGCGTCACTAGGGGGGGGTGACACCAAAAAAAAAAAAAAAAATTTTTTTTTTTTTTACATTTTATTGAAATTCAAAAAAATACAATGTTGAGATGCATAGATTTTTTTTTTATTAGAGGGGCTGGCATTTGTGAACATTGGTGGGACTGGGGAAGTTGTAGACACACAATTTTTTTGCCCCTTGAGCCAGTGCTGCAATTTCAACAAATAGTTTTCCCGGCTGCTTTTGCTTGTTTGTACTTTGCTTCTCCCCTGCCCAATTTCACTATGAATGTTGTGGGCGTGCCGTGGGGCTTGCAAAGTTGCGCTGCTAGCCTAAACCTGCCTGCCTATCTGTGCTCACTGCTCAGTGACATGTGGAGCAGTGGAGTCACTCACTGCTGTGCTGTCTCTCTAAACGGGAACTGGCAAATCATGAGGGGATGCCTGGCACCTGACCGCATGACTGTTTGACACTGTCTTTAAAGTGAAGGAGCCACGTATGATGCCCACCAGACCATTACGGTTACGGTACACTAAGTGCACACTGAACAGGTAGGAGGGCGGGCGGGGGTCTGGGGGTGGGCAGAGTGCAGAGGGGATTGGCCATAAGAAGCGGTAGGCACGCGGCCCGGGGCTGTGCACTGACAGGCTTGGAACAGAGTCAGAGAGCAGAATTTTTATAGACACATAGTAGGAATCCTAGCTTGCATAAAGGGCTCATTGGTTACTGGTGACACTGATAGGAAAAAACTTTTCTTTATTGAAAACATAACGTTTTTTGAGGGACTTTAAGGGGTCATTGTGGCTTATTTAGGGGTTATTAACCCACATGGCTAGTTTAGAAACACTCTGGTGTGTTTCTTTTAGGCCCCATAACATCGAGTGAGGTGGGAGGGGCCTATTTTCGCGCCTCAGTTGCGCAGTTTCTTTTACTCAGAGACATCCAACTGCTTCTCCAGAGGGTCCTGCTGTGTTTGAGGGCTTAAAAGAAGTTTTTTCCACCACAAATCTATCCTAAAGGGCAGGTAGGCGCCACAGCAGAGCTGTGGCAAGGTGCTGAACGTTTTTTTACCGTTTTTTGACGATTTGTCAATCCGGTTTTTACATTAAGGGGTTAATCGTTTATTTGTCTGGCTGTGCAAACTTACTAAAGCTTTATGATGCTACTGTAAACATTTCGTAAAGTTTACTGCTTTTTTACACTGTTTTGCAGAGTTTGTGCATCTTTTTTTCTCTTAAAGGCACAGTACCGTTTTTTTTCTAAGTATTATTTGCTTTGATTAAAGTGTTTTCCAAGCTTGCTTGTTTCATTACTAGCCTGTTTAACATGTCTGACATCAAGGAAAATCCTTGTTCAATGTGTTTAGAAGCCATTGTGGAACCTCTCTTAGAATGTGTCCCACTTGTACTGATATGTCTATAAATTATGAAGAGCATATTTTAGCACTTAAAAATATAGCAATAGATGATTCTCAGACAGAAGGAAATGAGGGTTTGCCATCTAGCTCTCCCCAAGTGTCACAACCAGTAACACCCTCACAAGTGACGCCAAGTACCCCTAGTGCGTCGAATTCATTTACTTTACAAGACATGGCCAAAGTTATGAATACAACCCTCACAGATATTTTATCTAAACTGCCTGGTTTACAAGGAAAGCGTGACAGCTCTGGGTTAAGAACAAATGCTGAGCCGTCTGACGCTTTAGTAGCTGTATCCAATATACCCTCACAATGTTCTGAAGTAGGGGAAAGGGATTTGTTATCTGAGGGAGAAATTTCTGATTCAGGAAAGACGCTCCCTCAGACAGATTCTGATATGACGGCCTTTAAATTTAAGCTTGAACACCTCCGCTTATTGCTCAGGGAGGTATTAGCGACTCTAGATGATTGTGACCCTATAGTGGTCTGTCAGTATATTTATGAAAATCTAAGTAGTGCTCTCCAAATAATATATCGGCTTATGGCAGGGTTATAACACAATATATTTAATAATTATTCTTAAAAATAGAAACCCTTAACCAACATGCATCTACTAGAAACCATACAATTAATATAAATACCTGAATTCTTTTATTTAGTTAATATCCATGAACATTTTGAAATATATTTACAATACCAGAATATGACACAATTATTATATACGTTAAAACCGACTATTAAGATATGCTATACTTCTTACAAAGCCCAGAAAAATTTACCTTCACAAATCAGCCTTATTTACAAATAGCCTTTCATTCAGTTAACACAATGGGACTAAACTTTTAACATCCAAGCAATACAATCCTAAACAGTGCTTATAAACAATAGGATAATATATATATTATGCTATTTAACTGCAATTTATCCTAATACAATATTGATTTAAAACACCAGAACTTTCACAGATAAATCCTTTAGCCTACCAGATACAAATTTAAACAATACCTAGGCTTATGAAATATTAACTTGAAATACAAACTGCTTCTTTAAATCTTTCAACTGTACTTTAAACTGCAGTGACTTAGAATTTAACTAATAGTCTTACCAATAACCTTGAATATGTTACCAGGGTAAAGAGCAGTCGATATCCAATATTCCTTAATAGGAATTATTTTACCTCAGATCACCAATAAGTGTATATCGCAATCAATGGGAAAGGTAGATTAGCTTTGCTTGAGTAAATGGTATTTCACGCCCAGCAGGAACCAGTTACAAGTTTTAGCTTCAGCAGAAAATCTGTCCTTTCTCTATCCTGCATTCACCTTTTATTAGTTTTCCATAATGGGTAAATTATGGGTGGCCCTCCTTGTCTCTTCTGATAGGGTATTTTGAATACCTGATTGGATTGGCCCTTAACGGAGTTGAGCATGTTTACTATGGCAACGCATCTTTTGAAAGTTAAATTCCCTTAACTGTCCTACCGGTATTGGCCCTTAGGTGGCAGCAGACATCCAGGCAAAACAAATTCACCTTTAAAATTTCTAAGCATATTTAAACAAGTTAATTATGCTCATAAAATGGTTATTTAATCAGATCATACTCTCTGCATTAATCATATATAACCCCAATTATAGATGGGTAGTATTAGATTATTTTTTCTGATTATTCTGATACCAAATATGTTATATTATTAACATTGTATTATATTAAAGCAATTTAATACTGCTAATTATTAGCTTAAAATGTTAACAAGTACCAAAGTATCACAAAAGAGGGGGGATAAATAAAATAAATGTAATAAGATAGGATAAACACAAAAAATAAAAAATATATATATGTGGTGCCACTAATATATGTTAAACCATAAAAATTAATTAGTTAATATAGAGTTCATATAAGGATATGTACATTCTTCCTGGCACTCTTCAGTCTTCTGTCTTCAGTCTACGCTATGTGGCATATTTTCTCTTTTTTATGAGGATCAAGAGAGATCACACAGAAGACTGAAGAGTGCCAGGAAGAATGTACATATCCTTATATGAACTCTATATTAACTAATTAATTTTTATGGTTTAACATATATTAGTGGCACCACATATATATATATTTTATTTTTTGTGTTTATCCTATCTTATCACATTTATTTCATTAGCTTAAAATGTATTACAATTTTATCAGTATCCTGGCATTTCTATATCTAATATATTTCACATAATATAGTATGCTCTATGTCTCCCACAATTCTTGCACGCAGGAACTTTGCCAATGGTTCACCTGAAAAATAATGTGTCATTAATTATTTCTTTTTAGGTCCACACATATCTATTCATATTCTTAAAAACACAGATGCTGATGTATTCAGTGCACCTCTTTCTAAGTGCATAGATTGATGCCCATGACCAATGGTTGTCTGCAATAAAAATAGAAATAATTATTAGAAATGATCCAAGCATTCATATGTATTTGATGTAGTTATTACTCAACATAGCAATCATTAATTTAATATAAAATGTCTCAGTCCCATATATATACATATATGGGTTATTTGAATTATTCCAAATACATATGAAACTAGTATTGTTCCCTTGGCAAAATGTATTTATTTTTATCTGTGTTATACAGGGGTTGTAAATGTTAATTCTTTAACCCACACTGCTTTCAGTAATTTTAAGTTCACACCATAGCATTTGTCTGTGTTTCCTAAGGTCTTCACTGCCCCACCCACATAGCATGGTTTATTTGCATTTGAAATGCACAGAGTTACTTTCTCACAAGACATGTTATTTGAAACTAGACAGGTTCCTCTGTGAGGAGTAGGCAGTTTCACACATTTCCACTTTGAAAGACAAATGGTATCCTGAGATGGTTGTCAAAGTTTAACAAGCCAAATGTTTTAGTTTCAAGCCTCCGGAGACATCTTGTCTGCGGTTTATTCCTGAATTGTTTATTCAGACTTGTGGGGGTTTTGAGAATCAAATCCTGACATCAGAATTTAAACCTCATTCCAGTAATTTCTGATAAAATATGGTTTCATATATAAACACATTTCCCTATCCTATTGACATACATATATATATATATAAATATGTATTTTCCTGTGCCCTGACATAATTCCCCCTTTCAAATTCAAATATATGTAGGGCACATGTATTTGAATTGGATCAAAGTCAGTGGTACTCGGTGAGGATATTGGCCGTATACATCATAGGCAGTCCTTTAAGTAGAAAGTCTGTTATTTTTGAGCCAGTCATCTTCAAACTACAGTATGTCTTTAGTACATTTGGGGGATATGACACTTCATTCTCCCTCTATGACTTGTAATTGGGATCTGGGATGACATGCCCGCAATTGATTGATATGGACCCATTTATCTATGAAACTTTCATTTTTGGGGATCCTTATTTTATAGGCCACTGGAGATATTTTGTCAGTAATGACAAAAGGACCTTTCCATGAGGGAAGAAATTTCTTCTCCCTATCCTGATCTCTTCCAAAGTTATAAAGATAAACTTTATCATTTATTTCATATTCTTTTTTGGACGTTTTGAGATCCTAATAGGTTTTAGTGGCGGTTTGCGGCTCTTTCTAAATTCCTTTGAGCAAATGCAAAGGCATATTGCAGGTGCTTTCTTAGGTTCTCCACATATTGATGTGTATTGGCAGCGTTTATCAAGTTTTGGTCTGATGTACGGTACAGCAGATGCTGAGGTAGAACCATTCTTCTGCCAGTCATCAGTTCAAAAGGTGACATCTTGGTAGCACTTCTTGGAGTTGCTCTTAATGCCATTAGGACTAGAGGTAGTTTTACATCCCAGTCTTTACCCGTTTCACTCACAAACTTTTTGAGGATTTTAACGATGGACTGGTTGTAACGCTCTACACCACCACTTGAGGCAGCTCTATAAGCAATATGGAGCTTTCTTTTAACCCCTAGTATTTTCCACATTTTGGTCATCACTTCGCTAGTGAAGTGGGTCCCCCGATCTGACTCGATTCTTTGGGGCAGACCAAATCTGGAAAATACATGGTTGATGAGCAACGCTGCACATGTTTCAGCACTATTGTTAGGTGCACTAATGCACTCTACCCATTTAGTGAACAGGCATGTCACGGTTAACATGTATTTGTTACCTCTTGATGACCTTATTACCGGACCAATAAAATCAATTTGTATATCTAAACATGGCATTACCATCCCCCTTTTCTGCAATGGCGCTCTATGCGTTGGTGCAGTGGGTTGGAACTGTGGGCAGATTAAACAACCTTGACAGTAGGTTTGAACATCTTTCAACATGTGTGGCCAAAGAGCGTAATCACGTAATATTTCATACGTAAGTTTTGGCACCACGATGACCAGATGTGGGAGCATCATGGGCATGTTGATGCATTAGACCTCTGAACTTGGTGGGTACTACCCACTGCTGGATGCCAGTTTTGGAGGTTCTAATTAACAAACCATCCTGTAACTTGAATTGTGATCTAGATTTTATTAAGGTTCTAAGATCTTCTTTGCCTATACAATCATCTTTTGAGATGGGTTTGCCTTCAGGATCTTCTATGTGTTTATAGAAGATGCCTACAATGGGGTCTTCTTTTTGACTAGTGATCAGGTCCTCACTGGGAGAATCCTGACTCCATTGTACCAGGTTAGGATCACTCTGTTGTTTTGCCTGGTTTCTGGTAATGGCTTCTACCTGAATTGCCCCCATTAAGTGGTCAATATTAAGGAGTTCTCCAGTTATGGCTCCTTGTTTGGCTAATGAATCCGCAAGATCATTGCCTTCCTTATCTGGGCCTAGAACCCTGGAATGACCCCTGGTCTTTTTCCAGTGTATGGTTAAATCATTGGATACCACCAGATTATCAATTTCGCAGAACAACTTGCCATGCTTGACTGGTTTGTTATTGCTTTTCTGCATGCCATTTCTTTTCCAAGTTGGCAGGTATTCAACAAAACTGTCACGCACATAATTTGAGTCAGTTATGATCACAAATTCATGAATACCATGTTCAATAGCCATTTCAATGGTTTTGAAAACAGCAGTTAGTTCTGCAACTTGACTGGATCTTGGTCCAATGTTGAAACCTATAGATATATTTGGGAATCCATTTGCCCCAGTTATACCAATGCCAGCGACTAATCTGCGCTCATTATCAATAGTGGCATGGTAAGAACAACCATTAACATACACCCAAGGTAATGTTTGACAATGGTCCTCATTGTATATTTTATATGGGGAAAGCAATTGTTCCTCCAAAAATCATCTTCTGATAATTCTTCCCCAGGATCTCTAGCAGTACAGTTGTGGAGCTCAGCAAGCCCTTGTGCGACTGGATTCTTTTTATTCTGCTTGTAGCAAATTTCTAGTGGCCAGCCTTGTAAGGAAAGAGTCCATGCTGTTATGTGGCTATTTGACAAATTCCCATCTCTTATTCTTTCACTTTGCAAATATAGGAAAAAATACTATCAAAGCGCCAAATAAAAATGGCAGGGTCTGAACAATATGCAATTAATTTTATTCAAACAGTTGCATTTGAATAAAAGATTTAAACCATGTGACAGTTTGGACAAATTTAATGAAGGATATAAACAGTTGTGACAATTTAAAACAATGTTGATTAAAACAATGTTACAATTAAAACAAATAATCGAGGATCCAAGATTTTACAATGATTTAAAAACCCAAATTCTTGGGAGACAGCAAGAGTTTACAATGGTAAAATATACAAATAAACAAATGAATTTCCTATATGTAGACCTATGGTTGTGTTGGAGCGGTGTTCTTAATTTTCTGGTTCGCTTTATATCTAAGGGATTTAATGTGTCTTATCCTAATATTTTCAGAAATTCGTTATATGTTAGGCGTATGAGGAAAGGTATAAATTCTTGATTGGAAAAATTATATAATAAACTTGATGTGAAATAATATGTGTCAAAGTCAATGGCGTGTTAAAAAACCAAACAATGATTTTAGAAAAATAGTGAAAAAACTGCACTTAAAAACGATAAGCAGAGAACAGTGTAAACGGTAAAAAATCCGGTAAAAGTTCAAAAACGGTGCATATCTAAATACAATCCTGTCTTCATAACTGATAAACAGTAAAAATAATAAACAATAAAAATATTGAACAATAAAAATGTGGTCTTCACAATTGTGCAAATACAATCCAGTGATCAAAATACAAAGGAATTGTGATCCATAATGTAAAAAGTCAAGTGAAAAAAGAAAAGATAAAATGTTTGTTCAAATTAGTGTGGAACAGTCACACATCCAGGAGTTATATCAAATTAAGAATGTATATGTGATGGTTTTCCTCCAAGATTGAGGGTGCAATGTGTCTTCTAAGCAGTGAATTTCAACTTGCTGCAGATAAAAGTCCTTCTGCCAAAAAAGAAATAAATAATAGTGTAGATGGTTTAAAAAGAATAATATTACCAGAATGTCACTCACCAGTCGACGCGTTTCAGTCATCCACTGACCTTTATCAAGACTGGTTTTTTAATATAATTGTGGTCTTTATATACCTGTATTGGTATTTGCCATTTTTTCATTATACCGGAAGTGAACCTCACCACTTCCGGTTTCGCGTAACTCTGATATTTCTTATGTTTCTTAGATGCCGTGTATTACTTCTCAGATTGTCAGGCATTTTTCTATAGCTTCATCCCTATTTGTTTTATTTATTTTAAATAGCTGTGGGACAATTTTTTCACGGATCACTTGTGGCTTTAATATGTGTATTCCCCTATTGGTTAGCCTTATACACATAGATCCTTCCGATTGGCTGGATAGGGGGCGGGTTATAAGATATCCGCACTATTGGCCATTGATGATGTTATGGGTAACTGTGGCATGTGTCTGTGTTTACAGGACTGCTTGTCCGTTTTTCCGGCCTGCCTATTGGATGCCAAAAAATGTCCACACTCCTTAACGGTTGGTTAAATTTGGAGGTGTGTAGTGAATTACAAAATTCTATTGGTTTCTGTGAATGTGATGCGAGAGAGATCGTTGTGTTGAAATTTTCAATAATGCCAACTATTATATATAAAGGATATCAGTTAGATTGTGTGAGAACTTAATAATCCTTTATATCACATAGATTTAGATCTTGAATTGCAACAGTATTCCAGAGTCTATATGTATCATCTCAAAGTGTACTAACAGGACTTTATACAGATTGTAACTCTAAATATTTACTTCACAATAATGGATTTAAGTTTTTAACATGACTGCCTTCTAAGAAAGTAGACCCTGTACATTGTTCCTTGTGCTTATGATCAAACATTATTGCATAGTGTTGATCTTATATGACTACTCATCTGTGGTATTTCAAAGTATATCACAACTTGAAAAACGGGTTTATTGTATAATACATTTAGTATTATAAGACCATATTTCTGATTCTCCGACATTTGTTAAACTTTTTATAAAATTTTTTTTTTAGTAAATGTCTTGAAAAAACTTGAAAAAATCTTTTTTAAAAACCTTTCCTCAAATATGTGATGGAATGCCAAGAAAAAGGAAGGATCTATGTGTATAAGGCTAACCAATAGGGGAATACACATATTAAAGCCACAAGTGATCCGTGAAAAAATTGTCCCACAGCTATTTAAAATAAATAAAACAAATAGGGATGAAGCTATAGAAAAATGCCTGACAATCTGAGAAGTAATACACGGCATCTAAGAAACATAAGAAATATCAGAGTTACGCGAAACCGAAAGTGGTGAGGTTCACTTCCGGTATAACGAAAAAATGGCAATTACCAATACAGGTATATAAAGACCCCAATTATATTAAAAAACAAGTCTTGATAAAGGTCAGTGGATGACCGAAACGCGTCGACTGGTGAGTGACATTCTGGTAATATTATTCTTTTTAAACCATCTACACTATTATTTATTTCTTTTTTGGCAGAAGGACTTTTATCTGCAGCAAGTTGAAATTCACTGCTTAGAAGACACATTGCACCCTCAATCTTGGAGGAAAACCATCACATATACATTCTAAATTTGACATAACTCCTGGATGTGTGACTGTTCCACACTAATTTGAACAAACATTTTATCTTTTCTTTTTTCACTTGACTTTTTACATTATGGATCACAATTCCTTTTTATTTTGATCACTGGATTGTATTTGCACAATTGTGAAGACCACATTTTTATTGTTCAATATTTTTATTGTTTATTATTTTTACTGTTTATCAGTTATGAAGACAGGATTGTATTTAGATATGCACCGTTTTTAACTTTTACCGGATTTTTTACTGTTTACACTGTTCTCTGCTTATCGTTTTTAAGTGCAGTTTTTTCACTATTTTTCTAAAATCATTGTTTGGTTTTTTAACACGCCATTGACTTTGACACATATTATTTCACATCAAGTTTATTATATAATTTTTCCAATCAAGCATTTATACCTTTCCTCATACGCCTAACATATAATGAATTTCTGAAAATATTAGGATAAGACACATTAAATCCCTTAGATATAAGGCGAACCAGAAAATTAAGAACACCGCTCCAACACGACCATAGGTCTACATATAGGAAATTCATTTGTTTATTTGTATATTTTACCATTGTAAACTCTTGCTGTCTCCCAAGAATTTTGGTTTTTAAATCATTGTAAAATCTTGGATCCTCGATTATTTGTTTTAATTGTAACATTGTTTTAATCAACATTGTTTTAAATTGTCACAACTGTTTATATCCTTCATTAAATTTGTCCAAACTGTCACATGGTTTAAATCTTTTATTCAAATGCAACTGTTTGAATAAAATTAATTGCATATTGTTCAGACCCTGCCATTGTTATTTGGCGCTTTGATAGTATTTTTTCAGATTTTCCACATTTCTTGACCGCTAGGGGTCAATATATTAGAGCTAAGGGTCTTCATTGTAGTAGGAGCTCAGTGACACACTTCACTTTGCAAATATAGCAAAGGCTGGTGGGCCGTTTCTACAATAATTTTCTCGCCCTGTATATAGCTGCGGAAATTTTGTGGAGCCCATACAGTAGATAAGAGGGCTTTTTCGCAATCGTTAAACTTTATTTCTACTGGGGATAGATTTTTACTCGCATAAGCAATGGCTTTGTTCAAATTATCATGCTTTTGGTATAAAACAGCACTCATGCGTACATCTGTGTAACCCGTTTCTAAGAAGAAAGGTTTACCTCCCTCAGGGTATGCTAGGCAAGGTGCTTGAGTGAGTTTTCTCTTCAGCTCTCTGATGGCTGTCTCTTGAGACTCACCGCAGTGCCATTTCACATCTTTCTTTAGAAGAAGTAGTAGTGGTTTAGCTAATTCCGCATAATTATCAATGAATTTGCGAGAATAATTTGTCATACCCAGGAATGATCTCAATTCTTTTAAGTTAGTTGGGTTTTTAGAATTCACTATAGCTTCCACCTTTTTCTTCTGGGGATTTAATCCTTCAGAAGTAACTTCATGTCCCAAGAAGTTTACACGAGTGCGGCACCATTGAGCTTTTTGTAGGGACAATTTGACACCTGCCCTTTTAAGTTGGCTGAGGACGTGTTTAAGCTCTGTGACGTGTTTTTCAAAGTCTGTGCTTTTGATTAAAACATCATCAACATAAGATAAGGTCCCCCTTTCCAGTGCATCAGGCATAGCCTTATGCATGAATACAGCAAATTCATGTCCAGAATTTATGTATCCAAAAGGAAGTCTTTGAAATGCATATTGGACCTTTTGGAAGGAGAATGCTAGCTTATATTGGTCCTCTTCATGTACCTTTATGGTCCAATATCCCTGTGCACAATCAATGGCAGTGAATATTTTGGATCCCTGCATTTGTGCTGGGCATTGGTCAATATATGGCATAGGCCAGCCAGACATGTACACTCATTTGTTTAGCTGCCTTAATTCAGCACACAAACTCCATTGTCCATTGGGCTTGAGAACACCTAGAATAGGATTATTATAGGAGCTGTGTACCTGTCTGATAATACCTCTTTCTTCCAAATTCCTTATGATCTCTGCAAGAGAATCATATGAGGCTAAGGGAAGTCTGTATTGTTTGACAAATACAGGTGGTGCATCGGGATCTGTTTGTATTCTTGCAATGTGCAAGTCTGTAGTACCACAGTCATAAGAATCCTTAGCAAAAATATCCTTGTACTCCAACAGGAGTTCTCGCAGCAGTTAGCGTTCACCATCGCTGGAACAGCCATTAGCTAAGGATATTTGCTCTTCGACTATTTGCTGAAATCCTGCAAAGATTTCAGGCTGTCCTTTTTCATAGGCTTCTTCCAACCTAAAGGTGAGGTCCCCTTGATTATAGTTTACATTGCTCCCATGACTCTGGGTATTGGGGTAATCTTGCTGTTTGATTGGCTGATCAAACACTAGAGAGGCTTCTTCAATTTTACAGATGCCTTCCTCTGAGCTGAAGGGATAAATAGACTGAATATTAAATAGACCCTCTGGCATAGATGCAAAGGATTGTGCTATTAATTGTTCTTCAGTTAAGTATCCTTCAGGTATTAGCCCAATTACATTATTCTGGAATCCAAAAGTGTAATAACTTGATTCCAGTGCATATCCTATGGTAGTTCCCTTGGATAATGTTATATCCTGTGGGGTCATGTTATGCACAATAATATGTATTGGAACAGTTCCAATATTCACCATAGGAGTGTAGGTTACTGTGACACCCAGATTTTGTATTCTATGGGAGAGGCAAATTGGTGTTTCAGAAGTTTTTAATTTATGACCTCTTTACTTGTAAGGGTAAAATAAATTTATCAGCCCCAGCAGGAATTATAACATTGCTGGATACCTGCATATTCACAGCATATGGCAATTGCTGGTTTTATTTCAGGGTTGCATTTTCATCCTGAAATACTTCAGGGTCCCCCTTTAACCTGCTCCAGAGGCAAGAATTAATCAAATCTATTTGTATGGCATATCTATGTAAGATATCATTGCCAATGTATATTTGATTATGGGGAGTATTTAAAACTAAAAACAGGTGCTTCACTGACTTATTATCAATAGAGATAGATAATAAGCACTTAGCTGTGATGTTATAGCTTTCAGACCTGTTATCCAGGTTGTGGACACAGTGGTCTTGGGGAGAAAGATATTTAATCACTTTAGGTTCAGCTTTTTGCGCTAATATACCTTCGCTTATATAGCTAGCTTCCTGTTTTAAACTCAAATTGGCATATTTTGTTGTACCAAGGTCATGCACTTGTATAGGGATAAATAGATCCTCTTTAACTCTCTCAATCCCTGTGAGGTATTGAGCGTGGTCTCCCCCCTTAGGGATTTTATGATCCCCCTTGTGGAGTGATATGGTTAATACATCGCCATCTAGGGAAATATTCGCTATCTTTCCAGGCGAGATTTTAAAAGTGTTACCATCAGAGCCACTTAAAGGAGCCTGATCATCTATTTGTAAAATAGTGATTTCAGGTACCGAGTCATTCCTGAAATGAATCTCCACAGCATCTGGTTTCTCTTCCACCACGTGACAGTTATGTCGGGGGTGAGATATACCAGATTTCTCATAATTGATAGGCCTTTTAACTTGTGAACAAATTACATTATTTATGCAATCAATTATGGTGCTTAATCGCTTCAGGAGATCACTACCAATAATTAAACGATCAGTTGGCAGATCCACTATAATGACAGGGTGTCTTAAGACCCTGTTCCCCAATTTAAATTTTAACCAGGCAGTACCGTAAACTTTTAGGGAGTAACCCCCAACACCTATTAGAGAACCGTCAAATTCTCTTATTTTAGGTTTGTGGGGTGTTAGCTCATTTAGCCGTGTGTAGTACCTGTGGGATAAGATAGATGCCTGAGATCCGATGTCAATTAATCCCATGATAGGGTTGGAGACTGAATCTTGCAGCTCAACTAATACATAGCATTTTCCTGCATTTTCTACCATTTCACACATAAAGTTGGCGTTATCATACATCTGTGGGCTTCGCCACGTGTTACCTGAGTTCGCCATGTTTTCCGATGCAGAAGAAGTTTCATACCTACCGGTCTCCTGTATGACAGGTTTGGCTGGATTCTTGTGTACTGCATCTGTGGAAATAAGGTTAAGGGAGTGCTGCAAAGGAAGAGATTTGTTAATTTTTCCCGGATGAGGTTGCTTGTCATCACAGCTAAATTGTCCGCTTCCGGTCTGTGGGGAGAGAACATGATCAGTATCATTGATATTTATTATTACATTTTGTATATCTCTCCCCTCCCCTTCAGGTGATACTGCAGTATTTATGACTGTGCCTGTGGTCCACTGCTGACCACTGGCTGTACCCCTAAAAAAGTATTGTTCTGTTGCTGATTTGTAGAAAGTTGACTCATATTAGCGAATTGTTTGCTCAACCGATTTAACTGGGTAAACAGCATATCTACCTGATTGTACAAGTTACCTCTACCCCTGGGCCTATCTCTTGGTGCCCCATGATAATGATTCCTGTACCATTGGGTTCCCTCAGAATCAGGGCCGCTATTTCTATTCTGGCGTGGTTGCCCCTGGGGTTCAGCTTGTTCAGTATTAGTACTTTGGGGAGCATTATATACCTGGGGTGTCTGGTTACCCTGAGAATAACTTCGCCGTCTATTGTATCTACCCTTGCGCGGATACCAATTATTTGGTGAGTATTCTCTTTGTGAGTAATTATTTACCTGATTATGTCCCCCACTTTGGTTATAGTCTCCCTGCGCCTCAACCTGTGTAGGGGAGGGGGCAGAGTTAAACCTCTGTGGAGATGGCCTGTTTTGATTGGCCACTTCCGTGTAGGTTTTCTGTTTAGACTCCAAATTGAGGGGGTTAGGTGACGCCCTAGTTTCTGCCACAATTTTGGGTTTTGATTCCTTTTTCACCCCCTGTTCACTGAATTGCTGAATGGAGTATAATTTTGTACTCTTTGATCAGCCATTCCAATGAGCAGTCCTCATCAAAATCTCTAGCTAAGTTAATTTTGATGGGTGTAGGCAATGCTTCAAAAAAATAAATTTATAACTTCTGAGCCATCAAATCTGGGATTATCTTCAGCCATACTGTACGCATTCTTCAATTCAAAAAGGAATTCGATTGGACTCTGATTCGCACTACATTTTAAACCATATACCGCTATTTTTTTAGTGCGATATTGCCCGAATTCTTTTCTGTCGTTTTTTCTTTTCTGTTTTTTTATCCCACTCCAGGAATGAATATTCATATCCTTTAGTGAAGCAAAGAATTTGTGCTGTTTACTGTCAAATACCCAAGGCCGAAATTCAATTTTTAATTTCTCACTTGTAACATTCATTATAGCTAATGCATTTTCAAAAGCCTCTAAATGATCAATTACCGATTTTGTTCCCTTATTGGAGAATATAGGTACTGCGCGCTGTATGAAAGTGATTATTTTATGGGAATCATATACTTTATTAGTCTTATTTTGGGATTCTCTGTTAGAGTTTCCCTACCCCGCACCAGCTGCGTTACAGCAGTCCTCTGGATTTACATCATGAGGTGACTGCCTATTTGGGAAATCTATTTCTGACCCATTAGGGGTCATTTGTCTATACTGTTCCATATATTTCTGTACCTCGTCCCTGATGCGTTCGCTAAAGGAGTTAGCATTATCTGCATTATTCTCACTGTTAATATAAGGGTTTTCATTATGGTGATATGACCTTTTTAAATCACTTAATTCCCTCTGGTTTTGCGCAAGCTGTTTATTTAATTCTTGTATCTGTGCAAGTAAGTCTATGTTATGCTTATCTAAGGCGGTTAGGTTTTGGGCGAATTCATCCATTTTATTTTTGGCTATTTTTAAATCCTCTTCGCATCTGCGTGAGGAACGAATACTACTTTCTAGCTTCTGTATTTGCAATCGTTTGTCTATGACACAAAACGACATTTCGTCAATAATGCATATTAAAGGGGGCCAAGATTTTAGTATTAGTTCGTCTCGCTTTTTGGGAGCCTTGCATTGATTAATCATTAATAATTCCTGGAAGAATTAATTCTCTTCATTCCACATATTATTATTAACGGTAATATTTTTAGCCCTAGTTTCAAGCATATCCATGAAATCATTTAATTCACCCGCAATATTAAACTTCCCTTTAATGTAACTTAAAATATCTTTCTTAAGGACCTGACCTTTAGTAATGGGTATGGTGATGGGACCATTTTCATCGCTATGTATAGAATTAAATTAGTCACTTCTGGCTACAGACATTATTATATTGGTTTAGTATTTAGTTAAATTAAAACGCTAATACAATTTTTGCCAATAAAAAGAGAGAATTTTTTTTTATTAATTTTGAAATATGAAAAATTAATATTTCGAAATATGAAAAATTAATACTTTTGATTAACTTTGAAAATATGAAAAATTAACGGCTAGATTTAGAGTTCTGCGGCCAAAGGGGTGCGTTAGCTACACGTGCTTTTTCCCCCCCGCACCTTTTAAATACCGTTGGTATTTAGAGTTCACAGAAGGGCTGCGTTAGGCTCCAAAAAGGGAGCGTACAGGCATATTTACCGCCACTGCAACTCTCAATACCAGCAGTGCTTACGGACGCGGCCAGCTTCAAAAACGTGCTCGTGCACGATTCCCCCATAGGAAACAATGAGCTGAAAAAAAAACTAACACCTGCAAAAAAGCAGCGTTCAGCTCCTAACGCAGCCCCATTGTTTCCTATGGGGAAACACTTCCTAAGTCTGCACCTAACACCCTAACATGAACCCTGAGTCTAAACACCCCTAACCTTACACTTATTAACCCCTAATCTGCCGCCCCCGCTATCGCTGACCCCTGCATTATACTATTAACCCCTAATCTGCCGCTCCGTACACCGCCGCAACCTACGTTATCCCTATGAACCCCTAATCTGCTGCCCCTAACCCCCGCCGACCCCTATATTATATTTTTTACCCCCTAATCTGCCCCCCCCAACGTCGCTGCTACCTACCTACAATTATTAACCCCTAATCTGCCTTCCGGACCTCACCGCTACTCTAACTCTAACACCCCCCTAAGTTAAATATAATTTTTATCTAACAAAATAAAATAAATCTTATTAATTAAATTAATCCTATTTAAAGCTAAATACTTACCTGTAAAATAAACCCTAATATAGCTACAGTATAAATAATAATTATATTGTAGCTATTTTAGGATTAATATTTATTTTACAGGCAACTTTGTATTTATTTTAACCAGGTACAATAGCTATTAAATAGTTAATAACTATTTAATAGCTACCTAGTTAAAATAATTACAAAAGTACCTGTAAAATAGATCCTAACCTAAGTTACAATTAAACCTAACACTACACTATCAATAAATTAATTAAATAAACTACCTACAATTATCTACAATTAAACCTAACACTACACTATCAATAAATAAATTAAATACAAATACCTACAAATAAATACACTAACTAAAGTACAAAAAATAAAAAAGAACTAAGTTACAAAAAACAAAAAAAGAACTAAGTTACAAAAAATAAAAAAATAATTTACAAACATCATAAAAATATTACAACAATTTTAAGCTAATTACACCTACTCTAAGCCCCCTAATAAAATAACAAAGCCCCCCAAAATAAAAAATGCCCTACCCTATTCTAAAATAAAAATTGAAAAGCTCTTTTACCTTACTAGTCCTTAAAAGGGCCTTTTGCTGGGCATGCCCCAAAGAATTCTGCTCTTTTGCCTGTAAAAAAAACATACAATACCACCCCCAACATTACAACCCACCACCCACATACCCCTAATCTAACCCAAACACCCCTTAAATAAACCTAACACTAAGCCCCTGAAGATCTTCCTACCTTGTCTTCACCACTCCGGGTATCACTGATCCGTCCAGAAGAGGGTCCGAAGTCTTCCTCCTATCCGGGGCTGAAGAGGTCCATCATCCGGCTGAAGTCTTTATCCAAGCGGGGACTGAAGAGGTCCATCATCCGGCTGAAGTCTTCATCCAAGCGGGGGCTGAAGAGGTCCATCATCCGGCTGAAGTCTTCTATCAAGCAGCATCTTCTTTCTTCCGGCTCCATCTTCATCCCGCCGATGCGGAACATCCATCCTGGCCGACGACTTCCCAACAAATGACGGTTCCTTTAAGGGACGTTATCCAAGATAGCGTCCCTCGAATTCCGATTGGCTGATAGGATTCTATCAGCCAATCGGAATTAAGGTATGAAAATTCTAATTGACTGATGGAATCAGCCAATCAGATTCAAGTTCAATCCGATTGGCTGACCCAATCAGCCAATCAGATTGAGCTTGCATTTTATTGGCTGATCGGAACAGCCAATAGAATACGAGCTCAATCTGAGTGGCTGATTGGATCAGCCAATCGGATTGAACTTGAATCTGATTGGCTGATTCCATCAGCCAATCAGAATTTTCCTACTTTAATTCCGATTGGCTGATAGAATCCTATCTTGGATGACGTCCCTTAAAGGAACCGTCATTTGTCGGGAAGTCGTCGGCCAGGATGGATGTTCCGCGTCGGCGAGATGAAGATGGAGCCGGAAGAAAGAAGATTGAAGATGCCGCTTGATAGAAGGCTTCAGCCGGATGATGGACCTCTTCAGCCCCCGCTTGGATGAAGACTTCAGCCGGATGATGGACCTCTTCAGCCCCGGATAGGAGGAAGACTTCGGACCCTCTTCTGGACGGATCGGTGATACTCGGCGTGGTGAAGATAAGGTAGGAAGATCTTCAGGGGCTTAGTGTTAGGTTTATTTAAGGGGTGTTTGGGTTAGATTAGGGGTATGTGGGTTGTAATGTTGGGGGGGTATTGTATGTTTTTTTTACAGGCAAAAGAGCAGAATTCTTTGGGGCATGCCCCGCAAAAGACCCTTTTAAGGGCTGGTAAGGTAAAAGAGCTTTTCAATTTTTATTTTAGAATAGGGTAGGGCATTTTTTTTTATTTTGGGGGGCTTTGTTATTTTATTAGGGGGCTTAGAGTAGGTGTAATTAGCTTAAAATTGTTGTAATATTTTTATAATGTTTGTAAATTATTTTTTTATTTTTTGTAACGGTTCTTTTTTTATTTTTTGTACTTTATTTAGTTTATTTAATTGTATTTATTTGTTTGTATTTGTATGTAATTAATTTATTGATAGTGTAGTGTTAGGTTTAATTGTAACTTAGGTTAGGATTTATTTTACAGGTAATTTTGTATTTATTTTAACTAGGTAGCTATTAAATAGTTATTAACTATTTAATAGCTATTGTACCTGGTTAAAATAAATACAAAGTTGCCTGTAAAATAAATATTAATCCTAAAATAGCTACAATATAATTATAATTTATATTGTAGCTATATTAGGGTTTATTTTACAGGTAAGTATTTAGCTTTAAATAGGAATAATTTATTTAATAAGATTTATTTTATTTCGTTAGATTAAAATTATATTTAACTTAGGGGGGTGTTAGTGTTAGGGTTAGACTTAGCTTTAGAGGTTAATACATTTATTAGAGTAGCGGTGAGGTCCGGTCGGCAGATTAGGGGTTAATAATTGTAGGTAAGGTAGCGGCGACATTGGGGGGGCAGATTAGGGGTTAATAAATATTATGTAGGGGTCGGCTGTGTTAGGGGCAGCAGATTAGGGGTACATAGGGATAATGTAGGTTGCGGCGGTGTGCGGTCGGCAGATTAGGGGTTAAAAGTATTTATTAGAGTGGCGGCGATGTGGGGGGCCTCGGTTTAGGGGTACATAGGTAGTTTATGGGTGTTAGTGTACTTTAGAGCACAGTAGTTAAGAGCTTTATGAACCAGCGTTAGCCCAGAAAGCTCTTAACTCCTGGCTTTTCTCTGTGGCTGGAGTCTTGTCGTTAGATTTCTAATGCTCACTTCAGCCAAGACTCTAAATACCGGCGTTAGAAAGATCCCATTGAAAAGATAGGCTACACAATTGGCAAAGGGGGATCTGCGGTATGGAAAAGTCGCGGCTGGAAAGTGAGCGTTAGACCCTTTCCTGACTGACTCTAAATACCAGCGGGCTGCCAAAACCAGCGTTAGGACCCCCTAACGCTGGTTTTGACGGCTAACGCAGAACTCTAAATCTAGACGTAATATTTTTGATTAATTTTTAATTATGAAAAATTATTATTTTTATTAATTTTTCAAAAATTAATCTTTAATAATATTTCAAGATATTAATATCAATCTCGAAATATGAAAATCAATATTTCAATTTTTCAAAAATTATATCTTCAAAATATTAATATTGAAATATGAAACTTTTTCTCTCTTTTATAATCATTTCTATTTACTACAAATATATGATATCAATATGATAAATATTAATAAATCTCATGCAATGCCTCCAATCAATATGTCAGTATATTTATGAAAATCTAAGTAGTGCTCTCCAAATAATATATCAGCTTATGGCAGGGTTATAACACAATATATTTAATAATTATTCTTAAAAATAGAAACCCTTAACCAACATACATCTACTAGAAACCATACAATTAATATAAATACCTGAATTATTTTATTTAGTTAATATCCATGAACATTTTGAAATATATTTGCAATACCAGAATATGACACAATATTATATACGTTAAAACCGACTTTTAAGATATGCTATCCTTCTTACAAAGCCCAGAAAAATTTACCTTAAAAAATCAGCCTTATTTACAAATAGCCTTTCATTCAGTTAACACAATGGGACTAAAACCTTTAACTTTTAACATCCAAGCAATACAATCCTAAACAGTGCTTATAAACAATAGGATAATATATATATTATGCTATTTAACTGCAATTTATCCTAATACAATATTGATTTAAAACACAAGAACTTTCACAGATAAATCCTTTAGCCTACCAGATACAAATTTAAACAATACCTAGGCTTATGAAATGTTAACTTGAAATACAAACTGCTTCTTTAAATCTTTCAACTGTACTTTAAACTGCAGTGACTTAGAATTTAACTAATAGTCTTACCAATAACCTTAAATACGTTACCAGGGTAAAGAGCAGTCGATATCCAATATTCCTTAATAGGAATTATTTTACCTCAGATCACCAATAAGTGTATATCGCAATCAATGAGAAAGGTAGATTAGCTTTGCTTGAGTAAATGGTATTTCACGCCCAGCAAGAACCAGTTACAAGTTTTAGCTTCAGCAGAAAATCTGTCCTTTCTCTATCCTGCATTCACCTTTTATTAGTTTTCCATAATGGGTAAATTATGGGTGGCCCTCCTTGTCTCTTCTGATAGGGTATTTTGAATACCTGATTGGATTGGCCCTTAACGGAGTAGAGCATGTTTACCATGGCAACGCATCTTTTGAACAGTTAAATTCCTTTAACTGTCCTACCGGTATTGGCCCTTAGATGGCAGCAGACATCCAGACAAAACAAATTCACCTTTTAAATGTCTAAGCATTTTTAAACAAGTTATTCTCATAAAATGGTTATTTAATCAGATCATACTCTCTGCATTAATCATATATAACCCCAATTATAGATGGGTAGTATTAGATTATTTTTTCTGATTATTCTGATACCAAATATGTTATATTATTCACATTGCATTATATTAAAGCAATTTAATACTGCTAATTATTAGCTTAAAATGTATTACAATTTTATCAGTATCCTGGCATTTCTATATCTAATATGTTTTCACATAATATAGTATGCTCTATGTCTCCCACAATTCTTGCACACAGGAACTTTGCCCATGGTTCACCTGAAAAATAATAAGTGTCATTAATTATTTCTTTTTAGGTCCACAAATATCTATTCATATTCTTAAAAACACAGAGGCTGAGGTATTCAGTGCACCTCTTTCTACGTGCATAGATTGATGCCCATGACCAATGGTTGTCTGCAATAAAAATAGAAATAATTATTAGAAATGATCCAAGCATTCATATGTATTTGATGTAGTTATTACTCAACATAGCAATCATTAATTTAATATAAAATGTCTCAGTCCCATATATATACATATATGGGTTATTTGAATTATTCCAAATACATATGAAACTAGTATTGTTCCCTTGGCAAAATGTATTTATTTTTATCTGTGTTATACAGGGGTTGTAAATGTTAATTCTTTAACCCACACTGCTTTCAGTAATTTTAAGTTCACACCATAGCATTTGTCTGTGTTTCCTAAGGTCTTCACTGCCCCACCCAAAGAGCATGGTTTATTTGCATTTGAAATGCACAGAGTTACTTTCTCACAAGACATGTTATTTGAAACTAGACTAACAGGTTCCTCTGTGAGGAGTAGGGAGTTTATCACACATTTCCACTTTGAAAGACAAATGGTATCCTGAGATGGTTGTCAAAGTTTAACAAGCCAAATGTTTTAGTGTCAAGCCTCCGGAGACATCTTGTCTGCAGTTTAGTCCTGAATTGTTTATTCAAACTTGTGGGGGTTTTGAGAATCAATTCCTGACATCAGAATTTAAACCTCATTCCAGTAATTTCTGATAAAATATGGTTTCATACATAAACACATTTCCCTGTCCTATTGACATACATATATATATATATATATATATATATAAATATATATATATATATATATATATATATATATATATATATATATATATATATATATAGCCAGGAAAAAATGTTTAGCCAGGAAAAAATGCACTCTCAGGACTTTCACAAATAAGTTACTTTTATTTCTGTAACGTTTTCGGAGGTCTTGCCTCCTTCATCAGCATGATGCTGATGAAGGAGGCAAGACCTCCGAAAACGTTACAGAAATAAAAGTAACTTATTTGTGAAAGTCCTGAGAGTGCATTTTTTCCTGGCTAAATATTTCTTACAAAATTTCACCCAGGCAGTTTTCCTTTGTGGGTGAGTTCTGGTGTTTTGGATACCTATATATATATATATATATATATATATATATATATATATATATATATATATATATATATATATATATATATATATATATATATATATAAATATGTATTTACCTCTGCCCTGACAGGTCCCAGAGAAATTGTGTAAAATGGACAAATACTTAGAGGTTCCTGTTTACACTGATGTTTTTCCAGTCCCTAAGAGGATTGTGAATATTGTTACTAAGGAGTGGGATAGACCAGGTATTCTGTTCGCTCCCCCTCCTGTCTTTAAGAAAATCTTTCCCATATCTGACACCATGCGGGACTCATGGCAGACGGTTCCTAAGGTGGAGGGAGCTATTTCTACTCTTGCTAAGCGTACAACTATACCTATCGAAGACAGTTGTGCTTTCAAAGATCCTATGGATAAAAAATTAGAGGGTCTCCTGAAGAAAATTTTTGTTCATCAAGGTTTTCTTCTCCAACCTATTGCGTGCATTGTCCCTGTAACTATTGCAGCTGCTTTCTGGTTCGAGGCTCTAGAAGAGGCTCTTCAGATGGAGACTCCATTAGAGGATATTATGGATAGAATTAAGGCCCTTAAGTTGGCTAATTCTTTCATTACAGATGCCGCTTTCCAACTGGCTAAATTAGCTGCAAAGAATTCAGGTTTTGCCATTTTAGCACGCAGGGCGTTATGGCTTATGTCCTGGTCTGCTGATGTGTCATCAAAATCTAAACTTTTGAACATCCCTTTCAAAGGAAAGACCTGATTCAGGCCTGAACTGAAAGAGATTATTTCAGACATCACTGGAGGTAAAGGCCATGCCTTCCCTCAGGATAAAACAAATAAAATGAGGACCAAACAAAATAATTTTCGTTCCTTTCGGAACTTCAAGGGTGGTCCCGCTTCAGCTTCCCCTGCTGCAAAGCAAGAGGGGAATTTTGCCCAATCCAAGTCAGTCTGGAGACCTAACCAGGCTTGGAACAAGGGTAAACAGGCCAAGAAGCCTGCAGCTGCCTCCAAGACAGCATGAAGGGGTAGCCCCCGATCCGGGACCGGATCTAGTAGGGGGCAGACTCTCTTCGCTCAGGCTTGGGCAAGAGATGTTCATGATTCCTGGGCTTTAGAAATTGTGTCCCAGGCATATCTTCTAGACTTCAAAGAAACCCCCCCCCCCCCCCCAGGGGGAGATTTCACATTTTTCAATTGTCTGCAAACCAGACAAAGAGAGACAAAGAGAGAGGCATTTTTACGCTGCGTAGAAGACCTACATACCATGGGAGTGATCCGCCCAGTTCCAAAAGCGGAACAAGAGCTAGGGTTTTACTCAAACCTGTTTGTGGTTCCCAAAAAAGAGGGAACTTTCAGACCAATCTTGGATCTCAAAATTCTAAACAAATTCCTCAGAGTACAATCATTCAAGATGGAGAATATTCTGACTATTCTACCGTTGATCCAGGAGGGTCAATATATGACTACCGTGGACTTAAAGGATGCGTATCTACACATCCCTATTCACAGAGATCATCATCAATTCCTCAGATTCGCATTTCTGGACAGGCATTACCAGTTTGTGGCCCTTCCCTTCGGGTTGGCCACGGCTCCCAGAATTTTCACAGTTTCCTTCCTAGGGACTCTTATAGACTCGGTAGAAATTAAAATATTTCTGACGGAGGTCAGAAAATCAAAACTCTTAACCACTTGCCGAGCTCTTCATTCCATTCCTCGGCCATCAGTGGCTCAGTGTATGGAGGTAATCGGACTCATGGTAGCGGCAATGGACATAGTTCCTTTTGCCCGCCTACACCTCAGACCACTGCAACTATGCATGCTCAAACAGTGGAATGGGGATTATGCAGATTTATCTCCACAACTGCCTCTGGACCAGGAGTCCAGAGATTCTCTTCTCTGGTGATTGTCTCAGGACCACCTGTCTCAGGGAATGTGTTTCCGCAGGCCAGAGGGGCTCATAGTAACGACAGATGCCAGCCTGCTAGGCTGGGGTGCAGTCTGGAACTCCCTGAAAGCACAGGGCTTATGGTCTCGGGAGGCAACTCTCCTCCCGATAAACATTCTAGAACTGAGAGCGATATTCAATGCGCTTCAGGCATGGCCTCAGCTAGCTGTGGCCAAATTCATCAGATTTCAGTCGGACAACATCACGACTGTAGCCTATATCAATTATCAAGGAGGAACACGGAGTTCTCTAGCGATGATGGAGGTAACCAAAATAATCCGATGTGCGGAGGATCACTCTTGCCATCTCTCAGCAATCCATATCCCAGGGGTAGAGAACTGGGAGGCGGATTTTCTAAGTCGTCAGACTTTTCACCCGAGGGAGTGGGAGCTCCATCCGGAGGTATTTGCCCAACTGACTCAGCTATGGGGCACATCAGAATTGGATCTGATGGCGTCCCGTCAGAACGCCAAACTTCCTTGTTACGGGTCCAGGTCCCGGGATCCCCAGGCGGTACTGATAGATGCTCTAGCAGTGCCCTGGTCCTTCAATCTGGCCTATGTATTGCCACCGTTTCCTCTCCTCCCACGTCTGGTTGCCAGAATCAAGCAGGAGAGAGCTTCGGTGATTCTGATAGCACCTGTGTGGCCACCAGTACTTGGTATGCAGACCTAGTGGAAATGTCATCTGTTCCACCGTGGACTCTGCCAATGAGGCAGGACTTTCTAATCCAAGGTCCATTCAAGCATCCAAATCTAATTTCTCTGTGTCTGACTGCTTGGAGATTGAACGCCTGATTCTATCAAAGCGTGGTTTCTCTGAGTCGGTCATTGATACCCTGATTCATGCTAGAAAGCCTGTCACCAGGAAAATCTATCATAAGATTTGGCGCAAATATCTTTATTGGTGTGAATCCAAGGGTTACTCATGGAGTAAGATTAGGATTCCTAGAATATTGTCTTTTCTCCAAGAAGGATTGGAGAAGGGATTATCAGCTAGTTCCTTAAAAGGACAGATATCTGCTTTGTCTATTCTTTTACACAAACGTCTGGCAGATGTCCCAGACGTTCAAGCATTTAGTAAGGCTTTAGTCAGGATCGAGCCTGTTTTTAAACCCCTTGCTCCGCCATGGAGCCTGAACTTAGTTCTTAAAGTTCTTCAAGGGGTTCCGTTAGAACCTATGCATTCCATATATATTAAGCTTCTATCTTGGAAGGTTTTGTTTTTAGTAGCTATCTCTTCGGCTCGAAGAGTTTCTGAGTTATCTGCTTTACAGTGTGATTCACCTTACCTTGTTTTCCATGCAGATAAGGTGGTTTTGCGTACCAAACCTGGATTCCTTCCTAAGGTTGTTTCTAATAGGAATATCAATCAGGAAATTGTTGTTCCTTCGCTGTGTGCTAATCCTTCTTCAAAGAAGGAAGTCTGTTGCATAATCTTGATGTGGTTCGTGCTTTAAAGTTCTACTTACAAGCAACTAAAGATTTCCATCAAACATCTTCATTGTTTGTTGTTTATTCTGGTAAGTGGAGAGGTCAGAAGGCTACGGCTACCTCTCTTTCTTTTTGGCTGAAAAGCATCATCCGTTTGGCTTATGAGACTGCTGGCCAGCAGCCTCCTGAAAGAATTACTGCTTATTCTACTAGAGCAGTGGCTTCCACATGGGCTTTTAAGAATGAGACTTCTGTTGAACAGATTTGTAAGGCGGCGACTTGGTCTTCGCTTCATACTTTTTCCCAATTTTACAAATTCGATACTTTTGCTTCTTCGGGGGCTATTTTTGGGAGAAAGGTTCTACAAGCAGTGGTGCCTTCCTTTTAAGGTACCTGTCTTGTCCCTCCCTTCATCCGTGTCCTAAAGCTGTGGTATTGGTATCCCACAAGTATGGATGAATCCGTGGACTCGATACATCACAAGAGAAATAAATTTATCAGGTAGGCATAAATTCAGTTTTTTTAGCCGTCTCTCCCCATTGATGTCTATGGGGAATTCGTACACGAGCACGTAAAACCAGCTTACCGCAGCGCTGGTATTGGAGTGCGGTATGGAGCTCAATTTTGCTCTACGCTCACTTCTTGCCTGCTAACGCCGGGTTTATAAAAACCTGCAATAGCAGTGCTGTAGGGAGGTGAGCGATGACAATAACTTGCAAGTTAGTACCGAGCCGCTCATAACGCAAAACTCGTAATCTAGCCGATAGACTCAGGTCTATTTAACTTAAATTACACTGTTTTTCACATTTTGTTTTAAACTAACTTTTAAAAAGATACCATGTAAAGAGTGATTGATTTATTTCTATTACTGTTTTTTCCCAGGTGTAAACGATGCTAAAATTTTATGTAACACGGAACAAACAGAGGCTCAGTGGCTAGCAAATATGCCAGAAACTGCAAAGCAGGAAATATGTGACAATATAAATACAGGTAGGTGTACTAGTGTGACGTGTGTCTGAGGGATACAGGCTACAGGTGAGTGTATGTGTGTGATGTGTGTCTGAGGGATACAGGGCACAGGTGAGTGTACGTGTGTGATGTGTCTGAGGGATACAGGGCACAGGTGAGTGTATGTGTGTGATGTGTCTGAGGGATACAGGGCACAGGTGAGTGTATGTGTGTGATGTGTCTGAGGGATACAGGGCACAGGTGAATGTACGTGTGTAACGTGTGTCTGAGGGATACAGGGTACAGGTGAGTGTACGTGTGTGATGTGTCTGAGGGATACAGGGTACAGGTGAGTGTACGTGTGTGATGTGTCTGATGGATACAGGGTACAGGTGAGTGTACGTATGTGATGTGTCTGAGGGATACAGGGCACAGTTGAGTGTATGTGTGTGATGTGTCTGAGGAATACAGGGCACAGGTGAGTGTATGTGTGTGACGTGTCTGAGGGATACAGGGCACAGATGAGTGTACGTGTGTGATGTGTCTGATGAATACAGGGTACAGGTGAGTGTATGTGTAAAGTGTGTCTGATTAATACAGGGCACAGGTGAATATACGTGTGTGATGTGTCTGATGGGTACAGGGCACAGGTGAGTGTATGTGTGTGATGTGTCTGAGGGATACAGGGCACAGGTGAGTGTATGTATGACATATGTCTGAGGGATACAGGGCACAGGTAAGTGTATGTGTGTGATGTGCCTGAGGGATACAGGGCACAGGTGAGTGTATGTATGTGATGTGTCTGAGGGATACAGGGTACAGGTGAGTGTATTTGTGTGATGTGTCTGAGGGATACAGGGCACAGGTGACTGTATGTATGTGATGTGTAGGAGGGATACAGGGCACAGGTGAGTGTACGTGTGTGATGTGTCTGAGGGTTACAGGGCACAGGTGAGTGTATGTGTGTGATGTGTCTGAGGGATACAGGGCACAGGTGACTGTATGTGTGTGATGTGTCTGAGGGATACAGGGCACAGGTGAGTGTATGTGTGTGATGTGTCTGAGGGATACAGTGCACAGGTGAGTGTATGTGTGTGATGTGTCTGAGGGATATAGGGCACAGGTGAGTGTACGTGTGTGATGTGTCTGAGGGATACAGGGCACAGGTGAGTGTATGTATGTGATGTGTCTGAGGGATACAGAGAAGTAATTTCCCAGCCTCCAGTAAGATTTAAAAGACCTTTATTGTTCTCTTGCAGGGTCCATCATATAAACAACGTTTCAAACCTATACTCGGTTCTTAATCATGTCATGATTAAGAACCAAGTATAGGTTTGAAACGGGGGCACAGCTGAGTGTACTTGTGTTTTTCACATTTTGTTTTAAACTAACTTTCTCTTGTAAGGTGTATCCAGTCCACGGATCATCCATTACTTGTGGGATATTCTCCTTCCCAACAGGAAGCTGCAAGAGAATCACCAACAGCAGAGCTGTCTATATAGCTCCTCCTCTCCCTACCACACCCAGTAATTCTCTTGCAGCTCTCGACAAGAAAGGAAGTAGTTAGAGAGATGTGGTGTAATTTAGTTATTTTTTCTTCAAATCAAGAGTTTGTTATTTTCAAATGGTACCGGAGTTGTACTATTTTTGTCTCAGGCAGAAAGTAGTAGAAGAGTCTGCCTGTGGTCTTTGATGATCTTAGCAGGTTGTAACTAAGATCCATTGCTGTTCTCACACATAACTGAAGAGAGAGGTAACTTCAGCTGGGGGAATGGCGTGCAGGGTCTCCTGCTATGAGGTATGTGCCTGTGATGTGTCTGAGGGATACAGGGCACAGGTGAGTGTACGTGTGTGATGTGTATGAGGGATTCAGGGTAGAGGTTAGTGTATGTGTGTGATGTGTCTGAGGGATACAGGGCACAGGTGAGTGTACGTATTTGATGTGCCTGAGGGATACAGGGTACAGGTGATTGTATGTGTGTGATGTGTCTGAGGGATACAGGGCACAGGTGAGTGTATGTGTGTGATGTGTCTGATGTATACAGGGTACAGGTGAGTGTATGTATGTGATGTGTCTGAGGGATACAGTGCACAGGTGAGTGTATATGTGTGATGTGTCTGATGTATACAGGGTACAGGTGAGTGTATGTATGTGATGTATCTGAGGGATACAGGCTACAGGTGAGTGTATGTGTGTGATGTGTCTGAGGGATACAGGGCACAGGTGAGTGTATGTGTGTGATGTGTCTGAGGGATACAGGGTACAGGTGAGTGTATGTGTGTGATTTGTCTGAGGGATACAGGGCACAGGTGAGTGTGTGTGATGTGTCTGAGGGATACAGGGTACAGGTGAGTGTACGTGTGTGATGTGTATGAGGGATACAGGGTACAGGTGAGTGTATGTGTGTGATGTGTCTGAGGGATACAGGGTACAGGTGAGTGTACGTGTGTGATGTGTATGAGGGATACAGGGTATAGGTCAATGTATATGTGTGATGTGTATGAGGGATACAGGGTACAGGTAAATGTATATGTGTGATGTGTCTGAGGGATACAGGACACAGGTGAGTGTATGTATGTGATGTGTCTGATTGATACAGGGTACAGGTGAGTGTATGTATGTGATGTGTATGAGGGATACAGGGCACAGGTGAGTGTATGTGTGTGATGTGTCTGAGGGATACAGGGCACAGGTGAGTGTATGTATGTGATGTGTCTGAGGGATACAGGGTAGAGGTGAGTGTATGTGTGTGATGTGTATGAGGGATACAGGGCACAGGTGAGTATATGTGTGTGATGTGTCTGAGGGATACAGGGCACAGGTGAGTGTATGTGTGATGTGTCTGAGGGATACAGGGTACAGGTGAGTGTATGTGTGTGATATGTCTGAGGCATACAGGGCACAGGTGAGTGTACTTGTGTTTTTCACATTTTGTTTTAAACTAACTTTTCTCCAACATAGGTGTGTCCGGTCCACGGCGTCATCCTTACTTGTGGGATATTCTCTTCCCCAACAGGAAATGGCAAAGAGCCCAGCAAAGCTGGTCACATGATCCCTCCTAGGCTCCGCCTACCCCAGTCATTCTCTTTGCCGTTGTACAGGCAACATCTCCACGGAGATGGCTTAGAGTTTTTTAGTGTTTAACTGTAGTTTTTATTATTCAATCAAGAGTTTGTTATTTTAAAATAGTGCTGGTATGTATTATTTACTCTGAAACAGAAAGGAGATGAAGATTTCTGTTTGTATGAGGAAAATGATTTTAGCAACTGTTACTAAAATCCATGGCTGTTCCACACAGGACTGTTGAGAGGAATTAACTTCAGTTGGGGGAACAGTGAGCAGTCTTTTGCTGCTTGAGGTATGACACATTCTAACAAGACGATGTAATGCTGGAAGCTGTCATTTTCCCTATGGGATCCGGTAAGCCATTTTTATTCAGACAGTAAATAAGGGCTTCACAAGGGCTTATCAAGACTGTAGACATTTTCTGGACTAAATCGATTCATATATTACACATATTTAGCCTCGAGGAATCATTTAATCTGGGTATTTTTGTTAAATAATATCGGCAGGCACTGTTTTAGACACCTTATTCTCTAAGGGCTTTCCCTAATCTTAGGCAGAGCCTCATTTTCGCGCCGGTATTGCGCACTTGTTTTTGAGCAGCATGACATGCAGTCGCATGTGTGAGGAGCTCTGATACATAGAAAAGACTTTCTGAAGGCGTCATTTGGTATCGTATTCCCCTTTGGGCTTGGTTGGGTCTCAGCAAAGCAGATACCAGGGACTGTAAAGGGGTTAAAGTTAAAAACGGCTCCGGTTCCGTTATTTTAAGGGTTAAAGCTTCCAAATTTGGTGTGCAATACTTTTAAGGCTTTAAGACACTGTGGTGAAATTTTGGTGAATTTTGAACAATTCCTTCATACTTTTTCGCAATTGCAGTAATAAAGTGTGTTCAGTTTAAAATTTAAAGTGACAGTAACGGTTTTATTTTAAAACGTTTTTTGTACTTTGTTATCAAGTTTATGCCTGTTTAACATGTCTGAACTACCAGATAGACTGTGTTCTGAATGTGGGGAAGCCAAGGTTCCTTCTCATTTAAATAAATGTGATTTATGTGACACTGAAAATGATGCCCAAGATGATTCCTCAAGTGAGGGGAGTAAGCATGGTACTGCATCATTCCCTCCTTCGTCTACACGAGTCTTGCCCACTCAGGAGGCCCCTAGTACATCTAGCGCGCCAATACTCCTTACTATGCAACAATTAACGGCTGTAATGGATAATTCTATCAAAAACATTTTAGCCAAAATGCCCACTTATCAGCGTAAGCGCGACTGCTCTGTTTTAGATACTGAAGAGCATGAGGACGCTGATGATAATGGTTCTGAAATGCCCCTACACCAGTCTGAGGGGGCCAGGGAGGTTTTGTCTGAGGGAGAAATTTCAGATTCAGGGAAAATTTCTCAACAAGCTGAACCCGATGTGATTACATTTAAATTTAAGTTGGAACATCTCCGCGCTCTGCTTAAGGAGGTATTATCCACTCTGGATGATTGTGAGAATTTGATCATCCCAGAGAAACTATGTAAAATGGACAAGTTCCTAGAGGTCCCGGGGCTCCCAGAAGCTTTTCCTATACCCAAGCGGGTGGCGGACATTGTAAATAAAGAATGGGAAAGGCCCGGTATACCTTTCGTCCCTCCCCCCATATTTAAAAAATTGTTTCCTATGGTCGACCCTAGAAAGGACTTATGGCAGACTGTCCCCAAGGTCGAGGGAGCGGTTTCTACTTTAAACAAACGCACCACTATACCCATAGAAGATAGTTGTGCTTTCAAAGATCCTATGGATAAAAAATTAGAAGGTTTGCTTAAAAAGATGTTTGTTCAGCAAGGTTACCTTCTACAACCAATTTCATGCATTGTCCCTGTCACTACAGCCGCGTGTTTCTGGTTCGATGAGCTAGTAAAGGCGATCGATAGTGATTCTCCTCCTTATGAGGAGATTATGGACAGAATCCGTGCTCTCAAATTGGCTAATTCTTTCACCCTAGACGCCACTTTGCAATTGGCTAGGTTAGCGGCGAAGAATTCTGGGTTTGCTATTGTGGCGCGTAGAGCGCTTTGGTTGAAATCTTGGTCAGCGGATGCGTCTTCCAAGAACAAACTCCTTAACATTCCTTTCAAGGGGAAAACGCTGTTTGGCCCTGACTTGAAAGAGATTATCTCTGATATCACTGGGGGTAAGGGCCACGCCCTTCCTCAGGATAGGTCTTTCAAGACCAAAAATAAACCTAATTTTCGTCCCTTTCGTAGAAACGGACCAGCCCCAAGTGCTACGTCCTCTAAGCAAGAGGGTAATACTTCTCAAGCCAAGCCAGCCTGGAGACCAATGCAAGGCTGGAACAAGGGAAAGCAGGCCAAGAAACCTGCCACTGCTACCAAGACAGCATGAAATGTTGGCCCCCGATCCGGGACCGGATCTGGTGGGGGGCAGACTCTCTCTCTTCGCTCAGGCTTGGGCAAGAGATGTTCTGGATCCTTGGGCACTAGAAATAGTCTCCCAAGGTTATCTTCTGGAATTCAAGGGGCTTCCCCCAAGGGGGAGGTTCCACAGGTCTCAATTGTCTTCAGACCACATAAAGAGACAGGCATTCTTACATTGTGTAGAAGACCTGTTAAAAATGGGTGTGATTCATCCTGTTCCATTAGGAGAACAAGGGATGGGGTTCTACTCCAATCTGTTCATAGTTCCCAAAAAAGAGGGAACGTTCAGACCAATCTTAGATCTCAAGATCTTAAACAAGTTTCTCAAGGTTCCATCATTCAAAATGGAAACCATTCGAACAATTCTTCCTTCCATCCAGGAAGGTCAATTCATGACCACGGTGGATTTAAAGGATGCGTATCTACATATTCCTATCCACAAGGAACATCATCGGTTCCTAAGGTTCGCATTCCTGGACAAGCATTACCAGTTCGTGGCGCTTCCTTTCGGATTAGCCACTGCTCCAAGGATTTTCACAAAGGTACTAGGGTCCCTTCTAGCGGTGCTAAGACCAAGGGGCATTGCAGTAGTACCTTACTTGGACGACATTCTGATTCAAGCGTCGTCCCTTCCTCAAGCAAAGGCTCACACGGACATAGTCCTGGCCTTTCTCAGATCTCACGGATGGAAAGTGAACGTGGAAAAGAGTTCTCTATCTCCGTCGACAAGGGTTCCCTTCTTGGGAACAATAATAGACTCCTTAGAAATGAGGATTTTTCTGACAAAGGCCAGAAAAACAAAACTTCTAAACTCTTGTCAAACACTTCATTCCGTTCCTCTTCCTTCCATAGCGCAGTGCATGGAAGTAATAGGTTTGATGGTAGCGGCAATGGACATAGTTCCTTTTGCGCGCATTCATCTAAGACCATTACAACTGTGCATGCTCAGTCAGTGGAATGGGGACTATACAGACTTGTCTCCGAAGATACAAGTAAATCAGAGGACCAGAGACTCGCTCCGTTGGTGGCTGTCCCTGGACAACCTGTCACAAGGGATGACCTTCCGCAGACCAGAGTGGGTCATTGTCACGACCGACGCCAGTCTGATGGGCTGGGGCGCGGTCTGGGGATCCCTGAAAGCTCAGGGTCTTTGGTCTCGGGAAGAATCTCTTCTACCGATAAATATTCTGGAACTGAGAGCGATATTCAATGCTCTCAAGGCTTGGCCTCAGCTAGCAAAGGCCAAGTTCATACGGTTTCAATCAGACAACATGACGACTGTTGCGTACATCAACCATCAGGGGGGAACAAGGAGTTCCCTGGCGATGGAAGAAGTGACCAAAATCATTCAATGGGCGGAGACTCACTCCTGCCACCTGTCTGCAATCCACATCCCAGGAGTGGAAAATTGGGAAGCGGATTTTCTGAGTCGTCAGACATTACATCCGGGGGAGTGGGAACTCCATCCGGAAATCTTTGCCCAAATTACTCAACTGTGGGGCATTCCAGACATGGATCTGATGGCCTCTCGGCAGAACTTCAAGGTTCCTTGCTACGGGTCCAGATCCAGGGATCCCAAGGCGACTCTAGTAGATGCACTAGTAGCACCTTGGACCTTCAAACTAGCTTATGTTTTCCCGCCGTTTCCTCTCATCCCCAGGCTGGTAGCCAGGATCACTCAGGAGAGGGCGTCGGTGATCTTGATAGCTCCTGCGTGGCCACGCAGGACTTGGTATGCAGATCTGGTGAATATGTCATCGGCTCCACCATGGAAGCTACCTTTGAGACGAGACCTTCTTGTTCAAGGTCCGTTCGAACATCCGAATCTGGTCTCACTCCAGCTGACTGCTTGGAGATTGAACGCTTGATCTTATCAAAACGAGGGTTTTCAAATAGAAAAATTTACCACAAAATATGGAAAAAATATATCTGTTGGTGTGAATCTAAAGGATTCCCTTGGGACAAGGTAAAGATTCCTAAGATTCTATCCTTTCTTCAAGAAGGATTGGAGAAAGGATTATCTGCAAGTTCCTTGAAGGGACAGATTTCTGCCTTGTCTGTGTTACTTCACAAAAAACTGGCAGCTGTGCCAGATGTTCAAGCCTTTGTTCAGGCTCTGGTTAGAATCAAGCCTGTTTACAAACCTTTGACTCCTCCTTGGAGTCTCAACTTAGTTCTTTCAGTTCTTCAGGGGGTTCCGTTTGAACCCTTACATTCCGTTGATATTAAGTTATTATCTTGGAAAGTTTTGTTTTTGGTTGCAATTTCTTCTGCTAGAAGAGTTTCAGAATTATCTGCTCTGCAGTGTTCTCCTCCTTATCTGGTGTTCCATGCAGATAAGGTGGTTTTACGTACTAAACCTGGTTTTCTTCCAAAAGTTGTTTCTAACAAAAACATTAACCAGGAGATAGTCGTACCTTCTTTGTGTCCGAAACCAGTTTCGAAGAAGGAACGTTTGTTGCACAATTTGGATGTTGTTCGCGCTCTAAAATTCTATTTAGATGCTACAAAGGATTTTAGACAAACATCTTCCTTGTTTGTTGTTTATTCTGGTAAAAGGAGAGGTCAAAAAGCAACTTCTACCTCTCTCTCTTTTTGGATTAAAAGCATCATCAGATTGGCTTACGAGACTGCCGGACGGCAGCCTCCTGAAAGAATCACAGCTCATTCCACTAGGGCTGTGGCTTCCACATGGGCCTTCAAGAACGAGGCTTCTGTTGATCAGATATGTAGGGCAGCGACTTGGTCTTCACTGCACACTTTTACCAAATTTTACAAGTTTGATACTTTTGCTTCTTCTGAGGCTATTTTTGGGAGAAAGGTTTTGCAAGCCGTGGTGCCTTCCATTTAGGTGACCTGATTTGCTCCCTCCCTTCATCCGTGTCCTAAAGCTTTGGTATTGGTTCCCACAAGTAAGGATGACGCCGTGGACCGGACACACCTATGTTGGAGAAAACAGAATTTATGTTTACCTGATAAATTACTTTCTCCAACGGTGTGTCCGGTCCACGGCCCGCCCTGGTTTTTTAATCAGGTCTGATAATTTATTTTCTTTAACTACAGTCACCACGGTATCATATGGTTTCTCCTATGCAAATATTCCTCCTTAACGTCGGTCGAATGACTGGGGTAGGCGGAGCCTAGGAGGGATCATGTGACCAGCTTTGCTGGGCTCTTTGCCATTTCCTGTTGGGGAAGAGAATATCCCACAAGTAAGGATGACGCCGTGGACCGGACACACCGTTGGAGAAAGTAATTTATCAGGTAAACATAAATTCTGTTTCTCTTGTAAGGTGTATCCAGTCCACGGATCATCCATTACTTGTGGGATATTCTCCTTCCCAACAGCAAGCTGCAAGAGAATCACCAACAGCAGAGCTGTCTATATAGCTCCTCCTCTCCCTACCACACCCAGTAATTCTCTTGCAGCTCTCGACAAGAAAGGAAGTAGTTAGAGAGATGTGGTGTAATTTAGTTATTTTTTCTTCAAATCAAGAGTTTGTTATTTTCAAATGGTACCGGAGTTGTACTATTTTTGTCTCAGGCAGAAAGTAGAAGAAGAGTCTGCCTGTGGTCTTTGATGATCTTAGCAGGTTGTAACTAAGATCCATTGCTGTTCTCACACATAACTGAAGAGAGAGGTAACTTCAGCTGGGGGAATGGCGTGCAGGGTCTCCTGCTATGAGGTATGTGCAGTTTAAATTTTTCTAGAGAAATGCAAATGCTAGAAAATGCTGTTAATACCGGATTTATTTGACGTAAGCCTGATTACAGTGATTTAATAACAACTAGTATCATGCTTGCTGTTAAAGGTAATATTCTTATTACTTTTTCACATTACTGAAGTATAAAACGTTTGCTGGAAGTGTTTAAACGTTTTGTTTACTCATATTGGTGATAAAACTTTATTGGGGCCCAGTTTTTTCCACATGGCTGGCTAGATTTTGCCTAGGGATAGTATTGTTAGGCCTCTCACTGTGAATACAAGGTGGGAGGGGCCTATTTTCGCGCCTAAATGCGCATTAGATTTTGCAGTCTGAGACATCCAGTTTCTTTGAAGGAGTCCCCTGAGTACTTAGGACCTCTCTAAAAGGTTTTTGTGCCTTCCAAGGTCGAAACGCTTGTCTTGTTTTTTTGATCCGGTTTTGAAACTAAGGGGTTAATCATCCATTTGCAAGTGGGTGCAATGCTCTGTTAGTCTATTATACACACTGTAAAAATTTCGTAAGATTTACTGCTTTTTATCACTGTTTTTCAAATTCTGACCTTTTTTTATGTTTCTTAAAGGCACAGTACCGTTTTTATTTTTTGCTTGTTTACTTTCTTTAAAGTGTTTTTCAAGCTTGCTGGTCTCTTTGCTAGTCTGTTTAAACATGTCTGACATAGAGGAAACTCCTTGTTCATTATGTTTAGAAGCCATGGTGGAACCCCCTCTTAGAATGTGTACCAAATGTACTGATTTTACTTTGAGTTATAAAGACCATATTCTGTCTTTAAAAGATTTATCACCAGAGGAAACTGACAAGGGGGAGGTTATGCCGACAGAACCTTTAACTCCTGCTCAAGGGACTCCCGCTCAAGAGGCGCCAAGTACATCTAGCGCGCCCATGGCGTTTACTTTACAAGACATGGCGGCAGTTATGGATAATACCCTTACAGCGGTATTATCCAGACTACCTGGGTTACAAGGAAAGCGAGACAGCTCTGGGGCTAGAAGAAATACAGAGCACTCTGATGCTTTAGTAGCTATGTCTGATACCCCCTCACAATATGCAGAAGCTGAGGAAGGAGAGCTTCTTTCTGTGGGTGATTTTTCTGACTCAGGGAAGATGTTTCAACCTGATTCTGATATGTCAACATTTAAATTTAAGCTTGAACACCTCCGCGTGTTGCTCACGGAGGTTTTAGCTACTCTGGATGACTGTGACACCATTATAGTGCCAGAGAAATTGTGCAGATTGGATAAATACTATGCAGTGCCTGTTTACACTGATGTTTTTCCAATACCTAAAAGGTTTTCCGAAATTATTACTAAGGAATGGGATAGACCAGGTGTTCCGTTCTCTCCCCCTCCTATTTTTAAGAAAATGTTTCCAATAGATGCCGCCACACGGGACTTATGGCAAACGGTCCCTAAGGTGGAGGGAGCAGTTTCTACCCTAGCTAAGCGTACTACTATCCCCGTCGAGGACAGTTGTGCTTTCCTAGATCCAATGGATAAAAAGTTAGAGGGTTACCTTAAGAAAATGTTTATTCAACAGGGTTTTATTCTCCAGCCTCTTGCATGCATTGCCCCGGACACTGCTGCTGCGACTTTCTGGTTTGAGTCTCTGGAAGAGGCCTTACAGGTAGAAACCCCATTGAATGATATACTTGACAAGCTTAAAGCACTTAAGCTAGCCAATTCATTTGTTTCTGATGCCGTTGTTCATTTAACTAAACTAACGGCTAAGAATTCAGGTTTTGCTATTCAGGCGCGTAGGGCGCTATGGCTTAAATCCTGGTCAAAGTCTAAGCTTCTCAATTTTCCCTTCAAGGGGCAAACCCTATTCAGGCCTGGACTGAAGAAGATCATTTCTGATATCACTGGAGGAAAAGGTCATGCCCTTCCTCAGGATAGGTCTAACAAATTAAGGACCAAACAAACTAATTTTCGTGCTTTTCGAAACTTTAAGACGAGCGCGGCATCAACTTCCTCTAATACAAAACAAGAGGGAAATTTTGCCCAGTCCATACCGGTCTGGAGACCTAACCAGGCTTGGAACAAAGGTAAACAGGCCAAAAAGCCTGCTGCTGCCTCTAAGACAGCATGAAAGATTGGCCCCCGATCCGGTAACGGATCTAGTAGGGGGGAGACTTTCCCTCTTCGCCCAGGCTTGGGCAAGAGATGTCCAGGATCCCTGGGCGTTGGAAATTGTGTCCCAGGGATATCTTCTGGACTTCAAAGCTTCTCCCCCAAAAGGGAGATTTCACCTTTCACAATTATCTGCAAACCAGATAAAGAGAGAGGCATTCTTACATTGTGTTCAAGATCTCCAAGTTATGGGAGTGATCCACCCAGTTCCAAAGGAAGAACAGGGACAAGGTTTCTATTCAAATCTATTTGTGGTTCCCAAAAAAGAGGGAACCTTCAGACCAATATTAGATCTCAAGATCCTAAACAAATTTCTCAGGGTCCCATCTTTCAAGATGAAGACTATTCGAACCATCCTACCTATGATCCAGGAGGGTCAATACATGACTACCGTGGACTTAAAGGATGCTTATCTTCACATTCCGATACACAAAGATCATCATCGGTTTCTCAGGTTCGCCTTCCTAGACAGGCATTACCAGTTTGTGGCGATTCCCTTTGGGTTAGCCACAGCTCCAAGAATCTTTTCGAAGGTTCTGGGGTCTCTTCTGGCGGTCCTAAGGCCGCGGGGCATAGCAGTAGCCCCTTACGTAGACGACATTCTGATACAGGCGTCAAATTTCCAAATTGCCAAGTCTCATGCAGACATTGTCCTGGCATTCCTGAGGTCTCATGGGTGGAAAGTGAACGAAAAGAAGAGTTCTCTATCCCCTCTCACAAGAGTTTCCTTCCTGGGAACTCTGATAGATTCTGTAGAAATGAGGATTTACCTGACAGAGGCCAGGTTATCAAAACTTCTAAATTCCTGCCGTGTTCTTTATTCTACTTCTCGCCCTTCGGTGGCTCAGTGTATGGAAGTAATCGGCTTAATGGTAGCGGCAATGGACATAGTTCCGTTTGCCCGCCTACATCTCAGACCACTGCAACTCTGCATGCTCAGTCAGTGGAATGGAGATTACACAGATTTGTCCCCTCTACTAAATCTGGATCAAGAGACCAGGGATTCTCTTCTCTGGTGGCTATCTCGGGTCCATTTGTCCAAAGGTATGAACTTTCGCAGGCCAGATTGGACAATAGTAACAACAGACGCCAGCCTTCTCGGCTGGGGGACAGTCTGGAACTCCCTGAAGGCTCAGGGATCGTGGACTCAGGAGGAGGTTCTCCTTCCGATAAACATTCTGGAACTAAGAGCGATATTCATTGCTCTTCAGGCTTGGCCTCAGCTAGCGACAATGAGGTTCATCAGATTTCAGTCGGACAACATCACGACTGTAGCTTACATCAACCATCAAGGGGGAACAAGGAGTTCCCTAGCGATGTTGGAAGTTTAAAAGATAATTCGTTGGGCAGAGATTCATTTTTGCCACCTATCAGCTATCCATATCCCAGGTGTAGAGAACTGGGAGGCGGATTTTCTAAGTCGACAGACTTTTCATCCGGGGGAGTGGGAGCTCCATCCGGAGGTGTTTGCACAGTTGATTCAACGTTGGGGCAAACCAGAACTGGATCTCATGGCGTCTCGCCAGAAAGTCAAGCTTCCTTGTTACGGATCCAGGTCCAGGGATCCCAAGGCAGCGATGATAGATGCTCTAGCAGCGCCTTGGTCCTTCAACCTGGCATATGTGTTTCAACCGTTTCCTCTGCTGCCTCGTCTGATTGCCAAAATCAAGCAGGTGAGAGCATCAGTGATTTTGATAGCACCTGCGTGGCCACGCAGGACTTGGTATGCAGATCTGGTGGACATGTCATCCTTTCCACCATGGACTCTGCCCCTGAGACAGGACCTTCTACTTCAGGGTCCTTTCAACCATCCAAATCTAATTTCTCTGCATCTGACTGCCTGGAGATTGAACGCTTGATTTTATCAAAGCGAGGTTTCTCCGAGTCAGTCATTGATACCTTAATTCAGGCACGAAAGCCTGTCACCAGGAAAATCTATCATAAGATATGGTGTAAATATCTTCATTGGTGTTAATCCAAAGGTTACTCATGGAGTAAGGTCAGGATTGCTCGGATATTATCCTTTCTCCAAGATGGATTGGAGAATGGTTTGTCAGAGAGTTCCTTAAAGGGACAGATTTCTGCTCTGTCTATTCTTTTGCACAAGCGTCTGGCGGATGTTCCGGACGTTCAGGCGTTTTGTCAGGCTTTAGTTAGAATCAAGCCTGTGTTTAAACCTGTTGCTCCGCCATGGAGTTTAAATTTGGTTCTTAAAGTTCTTCAAGGGGTTCCGTTTGAACCTCTGCATTCCATAGATATCAAGCTTTTATCTTAGAAAGTTCTGTTTTTGGTAGCTATCTCTTCGGCTCGAAGAGTTTCAGAGTTATCTGCCTTACAGTGTGATTCCCCTTATCTGATCTTCCATGCAGATAAGGTAGTTTTGCGTACCAAACCTGGGTTTTTACCTAAGGTGGTATCTAATAAGAATATCAATCAGGAGATTGTTGTTCCGTCACTGTGTCCTAATCCTTCTTCAAAAAAGGAACGTCTATTACACAATCTTGACGTGGTTCGTGCTTTAAAGTTTTATTTACAAGATACTAAAGATTTTCGTCAAACATCTGCATTGTTTGTTGTCTACTCTGGACAGAGGAGAGGCTAAAAGGCTTTGGCAACTTCTCTTTCTTTTTGGCTAAGGAGTATAATATGCTTAGCTTATGAGACTGCTGGCCAGCAGCCTCCTGAAAGGATTACAGCTCATTCTACTAGAGCGGTAGCTTCCACATGGGCTTTTAAAAATGAGGCTTCTGTTGAACAGATTTGCAAGGCGTCGACTTGGTCTTCGCTTCATACTTTTTCAAAATTCTATAAATTTGATACTTTTGCTTCTTCAGAGGCTATTTTTGGAAGAAAGGTCTTACAGGCAGTGGTACCTTCCGTTTAAGCACCTGCCTTGTCCCTCCCTTCATCCGTGTCCTATAGCTTTGGTATTGGTATCCCACAAATAATGGATGATCCGTGGACTGGATACACCTTACAAGAGAAAACAAAATTTATGCTTACCTGATAAATTTATTTCTCTTGTGGTGTATCCAGTCCACGGCCCGCCCTGTCATTTTAAGGCAGGTGTGTTTAATTTTTAAACTACAGTCACCACTGCACCCTATGGTTTCTCCTTTCTCTTGCTTGTCTTCGGTCGAATGACTGGGAGTGGTAGGGAGAGGAGGAGCTATATAGACAGCTCTGTTGTGGGTGATTCTCTTGCAGCTTCCTGTTGGGAAGGAGAATATCCCACAAGTAATGGATGATCCGTGGACTGGATACAACACAACAGAAATACATTTATCAGGTAAGCATTAATTTTGTTTTTAAAAAGATACCATGTAAAGAGTGATTGATTTATTTCTATTACTGTTTTTTTCCCCAGGTTTAAACGATGCTAAAATATTATGTAACACGGAACAAACAGAAGCTCAGTGGCTAGCAAATATGCCAGAAGCTACAAATCAGGAAATATGTGACAATATAAATACAGGTAGGTGTACTAGTGTGACGTGTGTCTGAGGGATACAGGCTACAGGTGAGTGTATGTGTGTGATGTGTCTGAGGGATACCGGGTACAGGTGAGTGTATGTACTGTATGTGATGTGTCTGAGGGATACAGGGTACAGGTGAGTGTATGTGTGTGATGTGTCTGAGGGATACAGGGCACAGGTGAGTGTATGTGTGTGATGTGTCTGAGGGATACAGGGCACAGGTGAGTGTACGTGTGTGATGTGTCTGAGGGATACAGGGTACAGGTGAGTGTATGTGTGTGATGTGTCTGAGGGATACAGGGTACAGGTGAGTGTATGTGTGTGATGTGTAGGGATACAGGGCACAGGTGAGTGTATGTGTGTGATGTGTTTGAGGGATACCGGGTACATGTGAGTGTATGTGTGTGATGTGTCTGAGGGATACAGGGTACAGGTGAGTGTATGTGTGTGATGTGTAGGGATACAGGGCACAGGTGAGTGTATGTGTGTGATGTGTTTGAGGGATACAGGCTACAGGTGAGTGTACATGTGTGATGTGTTTGAGGGATACAGGGTACATGTGAGTGTATGTGTGTGATGTGTCTGAGGGATACAGGGCACAGGTGAGTGTATGTGTGTGATGTGTCTGAGAGATACAGGGCACAGGTGAGTGTACGTGTGTGATGTGTCTGAGGGATACAGGGTACAGGTGAGTGTATGTGTGTGACGTGTGTCTGAGGGATACAGGGTACAGGTGAGTGTACGTGTGTGATGTGTCTGGTGAATACAGGGTACAGGTGAGTGTATGTATGTGATGTGTCTGAGGGATACAGGGCACAGGTGAGTGTATGTGTGTGATGTGTCTGGTGAATACAGGGTACAGGTGAGTGTATGTATGTGATGTGTCTCAGGGATACAGGGCACAGGTGAGTGTATGTGTGTGATGTGTCTGAGGGATACAGGGTACAGGTGAGTGTATGTGTGTGATGTGTCTGAGGGATACAAGGTACATGTGAGTGTATGTGTGTGATGTGTCTGAGGGATACAGGGCACATGTGAGTGTATGTGTGTGATGTGTCGAAGGGATACAGGGCACAGGTGAGTGTACGTGTGTGATGTGTCTGAGGGATACAGGGTACAGGTGAGTGTATGTGTGTGACTTGTGTCTGAGGGATACAGGGTACAGGTGAGTGTACGTGTGATGTGTCTAAGGGATACAGGGCACAGGTGAGTGTACGTGTGTGATGTGTCTGAAGTATACAGGGTACAGGTGAGTGTATGTGTGTGACGTGTGTCTGAGGGATACAGGGTACAGGTGAGTGTATGTGTGTGATGTGTCTGAGAGATACAGGGTACAGGTGAGTGTATGTGTGTGATGTGTCTGAGGGATACAGGCTGCAGGTGAGTGTATGTGTGCGATGTATCTGAGGGATACAGGGTACAGGTGAGTGTATGTGTGGGATGTTTCTAAGGGATACAGGGCACAGGTGAGTACGTGTGTGATGTGTCTGAGGGATACAGGGTACAGGTGAGTGTATGTGTGTGATGTGTCTGAGGGATACACGGCACAGGTGAGTGTACATATGTGATGTGTATGAGGGATGCAGGGCACAGGTGAGTGTATGTGTGTTATGTTTCTGAGGGATACAGGGCACAAGTAAGTGTATGTATGTGATGTGTCTGAGGGATACAGAGCACAGGTGAGTTTATGTATGTGATGTGTCTGAGGGATACAGAGCACAGGTGAGTGTATGTGATGTGTCTGAGGGATGCAGGGTACAGGTGAGTGTATGTGTCTGAGGGATACAGGGCACAGGTGAGTGTATGTGTGTGATGTGTCTAAGGGATACAGGGCACAGGTGAGTGTACATGTGTGATGTGTCTGAGGGATACAGGGCACAGGTGAGTGTATGTATGTGATGTATCTGAGGGATACAGGGTACAGGTGAGTGTACGTGTGTGATGTGTCTGAGGGATACAGAATACAGGTGAGTGCATGTGTGATGTGTCTGATGGATACAGGGCACAGGTTAGTGTATGTGTGACATGTGTCTGAGGGATACAGGGCACAGGTGAGTGTATGTGTGTGATGTCTGAGGGATACAGGGCACAGGTGAGTGTAAGTGTGTGATGTGTCTGAGGGATACAGGGCACAGGTTAGTGTATGTGTGACATGTGTCTGAGGGATACAGGGCACAGGTGAGTATGTATGTGATGTGTCTGAGAGATACAGGGTACAGGTGAGTGTATGTGTGTGATGTGTCTGAGGGATATAGGGCACAGGTGAGTGTATGTGTGTGATGTGTCTGAGGCATACAGGGCACAGGTAAATGTACTAGTGTGATGTGTCTAAGGGATACAGGGCACAGGTGAGTGTACGTGTGTGATGTGTCTGAGGGATACAGGGCACAAGTGAGTGTATGTGTGTGATGTGTCTGAGGGATACAGGGCACAGGTGAGTGTATGTGCGTGATGTGTCTGAGGGATGCAGGGCACAGGTGAGTGTACTGTGTGTGATGTGTCTGAGGGATACAGGGTACAGGTGAGTGTATGTATGTGATGTGTCTGAGGGATACAGGGCACAGGTGAGTGTACGTGTGTGATGTGTCTGATGGATACAGGGTACAGGTGAGTGTACGTGTGTAATGTGTTTGATGGATACAGGGTACAGGTGAGTGTATGTGTGTGATGTGTCTGAGGGATACAGGGTACAGGTGAGTGTATGTATGTGATGTGTCTAAGGGATACAGGGTACAGGTGAGTGTATGTATGTCGTGTCTGAGGGATACATGGCACAGGTGAGTGTACGTGTGTGATGTGTCTGAGGGATACAGGGCACAGTTGAGTGTATGTGTGTGACACGTGTCTGAGGGATAAAGGGTACATGTGATTGTATGTGTGTGTGACGGTTGTGAGGGATACAGGGCACAGGTGAGTGTATGTGTGTGATGTGTCTGAGGGATACAGGGCACAGGTGAGTGTATTTGTGTGACGTGCTTGAGGGATACAGGGCACAAGTGAGTGTATGTGTGTGACGTGCTTGAGGGATACAGGGCACAGGTGAGTGTATGTGTGTGAAGTGTCTGAGGGATACAGGGCACAGGTGAGTGTATGTGTGTGATGTGTCTGAGGGATACAGGGCACAGGTGAGTGTACGTGTGTGATGTGTCTGAGGGATACAGGGCACAGGTGAGTGTATGTATGTGATGTGTCTGAGGGATACAGGGTACAGGTGAGTGTACGTGTGTGATGTGTCTGAGGGATACAGGCTACAGGTGAGTGTATGTGTGTGACATGTCTGAGGGATGCAGGGCACAGGTGAGCGTACCTGTATGATATGTATGGGGGATAGAGGGCACAGGTGAGTATACGTATGTCACATGTGTGAGAGATTCAGGGCACAGGTGAGTGTACTTATGTGACTTGTATGTGGGACGCAGGGTACAGGTGAGTGCACGTGTGTGACTTGTCTGTGGGACGCAGGGTACAGGTAAGTGCACGTGTGTGACTTGTCTGTGGGACGCAGGGTACAGGTGAGTGCACGTGTGTGACTTGTTTGAGGGACGCAGAGCAAAGGTGAATGTATGTGTGTGACGTGTCTGACCATGGAACTCCCATTAAAGTAACCTTCAAGTTTCTCATAAAATTGTGTATACATAAATAGCATTATAAACACATTTTTCAAAGAAATACCTTGTTTTTTAACTGCTGTGCTAGCTTAGTCCTAAACATTTATGTAAGTCTCCTTTTTACCGGTTGGTAGGCGCCTCTATGGACGAGTTTACACCGTACACTAGCAGTGATTCTGTAACATTTATTGTTTGCCGTGTGCTATAGATCGTTAGCAAGACCTGAGTTACCTGAGTTACCATATGGCACCGCGCTGCAGAGAGGGTGCATGTGCCTTAGCAGTAAATTTCAAAATGCTTGATATATAGTATTGTTTTACCTTTTTTATATTTGTAGCCCGTGTTCTCATTTTAATTTACCTTCTAAATAATTCATGATTTCCTGGTGTACAGTGCTTGGGAAATCAAGGGTTAAGTCATCATGTAGCCACTACAAAATTACTGGCTTCTGGGTTTTTGTGCGGCCTCAATGTTTTGTACAAATTTCTCAGCCTTACAATACCGCATATAGAAAAAGACACTCATAGATAGACAGATATTTAACATTTACTTACATTTTAATGCGTCAAAGGGACATACACTGTCAGCCGTATAGGAATCAGTCCGGGGTGTAACCCAACTGCTAGTGTGAATAGAAAAACACACGCTAGCACACTGAGAAATAACCAGGACGTGACCCACTCAGGAAACAGACAAGATAGGTTTCAAGAAATAATAATTGTTCCTTTAAGCAGGCTTGTAACAAACAAAAAGAAAAAGTTCTCTTTTGCAGCTTGTAAAAGTAAATGTCCCTTTAAGCAGGCTTGTAACAAATAAAAAGACAAAGTTCTCTTTTGCAGCTTGTAAAAGTAAATGTCCCTTTAAGCAGGCTTGTAACAAACAAAAAAACATATATCCAAGAGAAGGTTTAAGGATAAGGCATAAGCAAGGTCAGGCAGGCAGAAGTCGGTATCCAAAAATCAGAAGCAGAGATCAGGCAAAAGCTAGGTCAGGCAGGCAGTAGTCGATATCCAAATAACAGTAATAGGGTTAGGCAAAAGCTTGGTCAGGCAGGCAGGAGTCGGTATTCAAACAACAGTAGAAGGGATTAGACAAGAGCTAGGTCAGGCAGGCAGAAGTCGGTACACAAGAGAAGCAATATATTCAAGTACTCACAGACGCCGGGGAATCAAACAAACAGGCCCCGAGTACGATCTCCCGCCGGAGTTTAAAGGCAGGAGCTGTGACGAATACAGAGGGGTGTGTCAGAGGATGCGTCACGTTGCTAAGCGACGTGACGTCATCCACACTGAGAAGCTCCGGGAGCCGCGGTGACACGGCGATGAACGGAGAAATCATGACATACACTTTATTTTAAAATTAGATTCTTAAAAAGATTAAAAGTAATAACTGTCTGAAAACTCATACCTTGCTTTATTTTGTGCACACAAACAATAGTTATAAAATGTAGTTTTCTTTTACAAGATAGGAGGCAAAGAGCACCACAGCAGAGCTGTATATATAGCTCCTCCCTTCCCTCCCACCCCAGTCATTCTCTTTGCCTGTGTTAGTAATGAAGGAAGAGGTAAAGTGAGGTGTTAGTTTAGATTCTTCAATCAAGAGTTTATTATTTTTTGTGTAGTACCTAAGTGGGCTACTTTGTTTTAGGGTGTAGCCTAGACCAGATCAGTCTCTTCAGTTGCAAAAGAGAAGCATCTGGTCGCTTCAAAGCGATGGGAACTGTAGGGATTCTATTCTCTATATGCCTTCCATGATATGTGCTGCCCTTCAGATGATGGTCTTAGCAAATTTTAACTAAGACCCGGTATGTCTCCACAGCTCTACAGGAGGGAACTGCAGAACCTCTTGAATGTGGGACTGATCATGCTGTCGCTCAGCTTTCAGGTATGTACAGCCATTTTATTCTGGGACAATCTTAACTCAGAAAAAAGCTGTAGGGGTTGCCTCTCATAGGGGGCTTAAGCCTAATCGATTGGTGGTACAGGGTATTTCAAGGGACAATGTGAAATGCTAACTGTCAGTGTCACGTTGTAGGGCTAACTATGTTCATTTGGCTCCTTCGGTGACGTTATTATAATCAGGGCAGTTGTTTGACGCTGGGGATGCTGAGAAAATTGGCTTCACAGAACGTAATACATTAATGTGTTTTGTTACTGTGTTTAACTGCTGTGAGCAGTAATGGGTAGTTCAGTTTTTAATCGCTTATTGATTTTATTGGCCATGTTTTTAACTTGCTAGAGGCGCTTGTACCGCATGGTTATAGCAATTAATGCAGGCGGTCTTGAGTGTCCGGGTGTTTGACTGTTTATGGCTCTCTGTCGTGGGGGCTGGTAGGCGCCATAGCGGAGCTGTGGCGAGGTGCACTGGTTTACACTACTTTCTTTCTCTTGTAAAGGTGTATCCAGTCCAAGGGTTCATCCATTACTTGTGGGATATTCTCCTTCCCAACAGGAAGTTGCAAGAGGACACCCACAGCAGAGCTGTCTATATAGCTCCTCCCCTAACTGCCACCCCCAGTCATTCTCTTGCAACTCTCGACAAGAAAGGAAGTATCAAGAGATATGTGGTGACTTAGTGTAGTTTTTACCTTCAATCAAGAGTTTGTTATTTTTAAACGGTACCGGCGTTGTACTGTTTTACTCTCAGGCAGAAATTGGAAGAAGAATCTGCCTGGAGGTTGATGATCTTAGCAGTTTGTAACTAAGGTCCATTGCTGTTCTCACACATAACTGAAGAGTATGGAAAGAAAACTTCAGTTGGGAGGACGGTTTGCAGATCACCTGCTTTGAGGTATGTTCAGTATATTTTTTTCTAGAGAGATGATAAGGTCTAGAAAATGCTGACAGTGCCTGGTATATTTGAGGTAAGCCTGATACAGTGATTTAACAACGACTGGGATCATGCTTACAAGATAAGGGTAATATTCATGTTAATTCTCATATTACTTAGTGTAAAAACGTTTGCATAACTTACAGAAAAAACTTTTTTTCTCTGAGGGTGATAAATCTTTATTTGGGGCCTAGTTTTCCTCATGGCTTGTTATATTACTCCTAGGAGTACTTTTTTAAGGCCCTCTGACATTGACTGCATGGTGGGAGGGGCCTATTTTCGCGCACTTTATGCGCAGTTGATATTCAGACTGAGCCATCCAGCTTCCCTAAAGGAGTCCTTTGGCATCCAGGACCACTATAGAGGGGTTTTTTTCCTGCAAAAATCGTGTTTAAGGGCAGGTAGGAGCCACAGCAGAGCTGTGGCAGTGTGTTTGACTGTTTTTTTAACGGTTTTACCATTTTTTTAATCCGGTTTGGGGCCAAAGGGGTTAAACATCCATTTGCAAGTGGGTGCAATGCTGCTTTAGTCTCTTATACACACTGTAATAATTTTGTAGTTTTTACTACTTTTTAACACTGTTTTGCAGTTTATGTGGTAGTTTTTTTTCTCTTAAAGGCACAGTACCGTTTTTGTTTAATTGCTTTTTCACATTTATTAAAGTGTTTTCCAAGCTTGCTGGTCTCATTACTAGTCTGTTAAACATGTCTGACATAGAGGAAACTCCTTGTTCATTATGTTTAGAAGCCATTGTGGAACCCCCTCTTAGAATGTGTATCAAATGCACCGACCTTTCTATAAGTTATAAAGACCATATTATGGCTTTTAAAGATTTATCACCAGAGGTTTCTCAGACTGACAAAAGGGAGGTTAAACCACCTAGCTCTCCCAATGTGTCAGAACCTATATCTCCCGCGCAAGTGACGCCAAGTACATCTGGCGCGTCCAATGCGTTTACCTTACAAGACATGGCGGCAGTTATGAATCATACCCTCACAGAGGTATTGTCCAAACTGCCAGGGTTACAAGGAAAGCGAGACAGCTCTGGGGCTAGAATAAATACAGAGCTTTCTGATGCTTTAGTAGCTATGTCTAATATACCCTCACAATGTACAGAAGCCGAAGTAGGAGAGCTTCTATCTGTGGGTGACATTTCTGATTCAGGGAAGGCGTTACTTCAGTCTGACTCTGAAATGACAGCATTTAAATTTAAGCTTGAACACCTCTGCTTGTTGCTCAGGGAGGTTTTAGCGACTCTGGATGACTGTGACACCATTGTAGTCCCAGAGAAATTGTGTAAAATGGACAAATACTTTGCAGTGCCTGTTTACACTGATGTTTTTCCAATCCCTAAGAGGTTTTCAGAAATTATTACGAAGGAATGGGAAAGACCAGGTGTACCATTCTCTCCCCCTCCTGCTTTTAAAAAGATGTTTCCCATAGATGCCGCTACACAGGACTTGTGGCAGACGGTCCCTGAGGTGGAGGGAGCAGTCTCTACCCTAGCTAAGCGTACAACTATCCCTGTCGAGGACAGTTGTGCTTTCCTAGATCCAATGGATAAAAAATTAGAGGGTTTCCTTAAGAAAATCTTTATACAACAAGGTTTTATTCTCCAGCCTCTTGCATGCATTGCCCCAGTCACTGCTGCAGCGGCTTTCTGGTTCGAGTCTCTTGAGGAGGCTCTACAGGTGGAGACCCCGTTGGATGATATCCTAGACAGGCTTAAAGCTCTTAAGTTAGCCAATTAATTTATTTAGGACGCCGTTTTTCATTTAACAAAGCTAACGGCTAAGAATTCAGGTTTTGCCATTCAGGCGCGTAGAGCGCTATGGCTTAAATCCTGGTCAGCTGACGTTACTTCAAAGTCTAAGCTTCTCAACATGCCCTTCAAAGGGCAGACCCTATTCGGGCCTGGACTGAAGGAGATCATTTCTGGTATTACTGGAGGAAAAGGCCACGCCCTTCCCCAGGATAGGTCCAACAAATTAAGGACCAAACAGACTAATTTTCGTTCCTTTCGAAATTTCAAGAGTGGCGCAGCTTCAACTTCCTCTACTGCAAAACAAGAAGGAAATTTTGCCCAGTCCAAGCCAGCCTGGAGACCTAACCAGGCTTGGAACAAGGGAAAGCAGGCCAAAAAACCTGCTGCTGCCTCTAAGACAGCATGAAGGAATAGCCCCCGATCCGGGCCCGGATCTAGTTGGGGGCAGACTTTCTCTCTTCGCTCAGGCTTGGGCAAGAGATGTCCAGGATCCCTAGGCTCTGGAGATTGTTTCTCAGGGATATCTTCTGGATTTCAAAGCCTCATCTCCAAAGGGGAGATTTCATCTCTCACAATTATCTGCAAACCAGATAAAGAGAGAGTCTTTCTTACGTTGCGTTCAAGACCTTCTGGTTATGGGAGTGATCCACCCAGTTCCAAGGGAGGAACAGGGGCAGGGATTCTATTCAAATCTGTTTATAGTTCCCAAAAAAGAGGGAACTTTCAGACCAATCTTGGATCTCAAGATCCTAAACAAATTTCTCAGGGTCCCATCTTTCAAGATGGAGACTATTCGAACCATCCTACCTATGATCCAGGAGGGTCAATATATGACTACTGTGGACTTAAAGGATGCTTATCGCCACATTCCGATACACAGAGATCATCATCGGTTTCTCAGGTTTGCCTTCCTAGACAGGCATTACCAGTTTGTGGCTCTTCCCTTCGGGTTTTGCCACGGCACCAATAATCTTTACGAAGGTTTTAGGGTCCCTACTGGCGGTTCTAAGGCTGATACAGGCGTCAACTTTTCAAATCGCCAAGTCCCATACGGACATTGTTCTGGCATTCCTGAGGTCTCACGGGTGGAAGGTGAATGAAGAAAAGAGTTCTCTCTCCCCTCTCACAAGAGTTTCCTTCCTAGGAACTCTGATAGATTCAGTAGAAATGAAGATTTTTCTGACAGAGGTCAGGTTGTCAAAACTTCTAACTTCCTGCCGTTCTCTTCTCAGCCGTCAGTGGCTCAGTGTATGGAAGTAATCGGCTTAATGGTAGCGGCAATGGACATAGTTCCGTTTGCCCGTCTACATCTCAGACCACTGCAACTTTGCATGCTCAATCAGTGGAATGGGGATTACACAGATTTGTCCCCTCTGCTAAATCTGGATCAAGAGACCAGGGATTCTCTTCTCTGGTGGCTATCTCGGGTCCATCTGTCCAGGGGAATGAGTTTCCGCAGGCCTGAATGGACTATAGTGACGACAGATGCCAGCCTTCTGGGCTGGGGCGCAGTCTGGAACTCCCTGAAGGCTCAGGGTTCGTGGACTCAGGAGGAGGCTCTCCTTCCGATAAACATTCTGGAACTAAGAGCGATATTCAATGCTCTTCAGGCTTGGCCTCAGCTAGCTGCGGTCAGGTTCATCAGATTTCAGTTGGACAACATCACGACTGTAGCCTATATCAACCATCAGGGGGGAACAAGGAGCCCCCTGGCAATGTTGGAGGTTTCAAAGATAATTCTATGGGCAGAGGTTCACTCTTGCCATCTCTCAGCTATCCATATCCCAGGAGTAGAGAACTGGGAGGCGGATTTCCTAAGTCGGCAGACTTTTCATCTGGGGGAGTGGGAGCTCCATCCGGAGGTATTTGCCCAGTTGATTTAACTATGGGGCAAACCAGATCTGGATCTCATGGCGTCTCGTCAGAATGCCAAGCTTCCTCGTTACGGGTCCAGGTCCAGGGATCCCAAGGCAGCGCTGATAGATGCTCTAGCAGCTCCCTGGTCCTTCAGACTGGCTTATGTGTTTCCACTGTTTCCTCTGCTCCCTCGTCTGATTGCCAAGATCAAGCAGGAGAGAGCTTCGGTGATTTTGATAGCTCCTGCGTGGCCACGCTGGACTTGGTATGCAGATCTGGTGGACATGTCATCCTTTCCACCATGGACTCTGCCGCTAAGGCAGGACCTTCTACTTCAAGGTCCTTTCAAGCATCCAAATCTAATTTCTCTGTTTCTGACTGCTTGGAGATTGAACGCTTGATTCTATCAAAGCGTGGTTTTTCCGAGTCGGTCATTGATACCTTAATTCAGGTTCGAAAGCCTGTCACCAGGAAAATCTATCATAAGATATGGTGTAAATATCTTCATTGGTGTGAATCCAAGGGTTACTCATGGAGTAAAGTCAGGATTCCTAGAATCTTATTCTTTCTCCAAGAAGGATTGGAGAAGGGATTGTCAGCTAGTTCCTTAAAGGGACAGATTTCTGCTCTGTCTATTCTTTTGCACAAACATCTTGCTGAGGTTCCAGATGTTCAGGTGTTTTGTCAGGCTTTAGTTAGAATCAAGCCTGTGTTTAAACCTGTTGTTCCCTCATGGAGTTTAAATTTAGTTCTTCAAGGGGTTCCGTTTGAACCTTTGCATTCCATAGATATTAAACTTTTATCTTGGAAAGTTCTGTTTTTAGTAGCTATCTCCTCGGCTCGAAGAGTTTCGGAGTTATCTGCTTTACAGTGTGATTCCCCTTATCTGATGCAGATAAGGTAGTTTTGCGTACCAAACCTGGTTTCTTCCTAAGGTAGTATCTAATAAGAATATCAATCAGGAGATTGTTGTTCCTTCATTATGTCCTAATCCTTCCTCAAAGAAGGAACGTCTTTTACACAATCTTGATGTGGTTCATGCTTTAAAGTTTTATTTACAAGCTACAAAGGATTTTCGTCAAACATCTGCTTTGTTTGTTGTCTACTTTTGACAGAGGAGAGGCCAAAAGGCTTCGGCAACTTCTCTTTCTTTTTGGCTGAGAAGCATAATTCGCTTAGCTTATGAGACTGCTGGCCAGCAGCCTCCTGAAAGAATTACAGCTCATTCCACTAGAGCGGTGGCTTCCACATGGGCTTTTAAAAATGAGGCCTCTGTTGAACAGATTTGTAAGGCGGCGACTTGGTCTTCGCTTCATACTTTTTCTAAATTCTACAAATTCGATACTTTTGCTTCTTCAGAGGCTATTTTTGGGAGAAAGGTCTTACAGGCAGTGGTGCCTTCCGTTTAAGTTCCTGCCTTGTCCCTCCCTTCATCCGTGTCCTAAAGCTTTGGTATTGGTATCCCACAAGTAATGGATGAACCCGTGGACTGGATACACCTTTACAAGAGAAAACAAAATTTATGCTTACCTGATAAATTTATTTCTCTTGTGGTGTATCCAGTCCACGGCCCGCCCTGTCATTTTAAGGCAGGTGTTTTTTATTTTTAAACTACAGTCACCACTGCACCCTATAGTTTCTCATTTTTTCTTGCTTGTCTTCGGTCGAATGACTGGGGGTGGCAGTTAGGGGAGGAGCTATATAGACAGCTCTGCTGTGGGTGTCCTCTTGCAACTTCCTGTTGGGAAGGAGAATATCCCACAAGTAATGGATGAACCCGTGGACTGGATACACCACAAGAGAAATACATTTATCAGGTAAGCATAATTTTTGTTTTTTGTAAAATATATACAAAGATTTTAAGACACAGAACGCTTCTAGAGCATACAATGGTATTATAGCAGCGATCATAAGCATATTGTGAGTCAATCTAGCTTATAGCTGCCTTAGTTTTACACATAAAATACAAAAAAAAAGAAAGAGGTTTACATAGACAGACTGTGATTTTGTCATTTATATTAATAGTACCATATTCATTTGGTTTGAGATATGGATTTGCAAAGTGTCATATGTTCATTATGTTTGAATGCCAATGTTGAACCCCCTGTTACTTTTTGTCCCTCATGTACTGAGAGGACTTTACAGTTTAAAGAACAAATTTTCTTTGATGCAAGTACATCTAAGGATGTTTCTCAGCCTGATGAGACTCAAGATATGCCGCATCTTTCTCCTCAAGCGTCACAACCTTTAACGCCCATCCAAGCGACGCCGTGTTCTTCAACTGCGTCCACTTCATTCACTCTGCAGGATATGGCTGCAGTTATGTCATCCACTCTTACAGAAGTTTTGTCTAAGTTGCCAGTGTTTCAAGGCAAACGCAGCCGGGCAGAGGCCCATGTGTTCCCTGCTGTAACAGTATAACCCTGATGTCGAGGGTTAATACCAGATGAAAGATGCCCTGAATACGGGATCAGCAACACACGAACCCAGTTAATTCCCCCCAAACATGAGACCAAGCTCCATCTTGAGGGTAAAACAGAATCAGCCAGAGCTGTGTGTTTATTGTTCTTAAATACACATTTCTTTCATGTAATTAGCAAGAGTCCATGAGCTAGTGACGTATGGGATATACATTCCTACCAGGAGGGGCAAAGTTTCCCAAACCTTAAAATGCCTATAAATACACCCCTCACCACACCCACAATTCAGTTTTACAAACTTTGCCTCCGATGGAGGTGGTGAAGTAAGTTTGTGCTAGATTCTACGTTGATATGCGCTCCGCAGCAAGTTGGAGCCCGGTTTTCCTCTCAGCGTGCAGTGAATGTCAGAGGGATGTGAGGAGAGTATTGCCTATTTTGAATGCAGTGATCTCCTTCTACGGGGTCTATTTCATAGGTTCTCTGTTATCGGTCGTAGAGATTCATCTCTTACCTCCCTTTTCAGATCGACGATATACTCTTATATATACCATTACCTCTGCTGATTCTCGTTTCAGTACTGGTTTGGCTTTCTACAAACATGTAGATGAGTGTCCTGGGGTAAGTAAATCTTATTTTCTGTGACACTCTAAAGCTATGGTTGGGCACTTTGTTTATAAAGTTCTAAATATATGTATTCAAACATTTATTTGCCTTGACTCAGAATGTTCAACTTTCCTTATTTTTCAGACAGTCAGTTTCATATTTGGGATAATGCATTTGAATTAATCATTTTTTCTTACCTTCAAAAATTTGACTCTTTTTTTCCCTGTGGGCTGTTAGGCTCGCGGGGGCTGAAAATGCTTCATTTTATTGCGTCATTCTTGGCGCGAATTTTTTTGGCGCAAAAATTATTTTCCGTTTCCGGCGTCATACGTGTCGCCGGAAGTTGCGTCATTTTTTTGACGTTATTTTGCGCCAAAAATGTCGGCGTTCCGGATGTGGCGTCATTTTGGCGCCAAAAGCATTTCGGCGCCAAATAATGTGGCCGTCTTGTTTGGCGCTAAAAAAAAATATGGGCGTCGCTTTTGTCTCCACATTATTTAAGTCTCATTATTTATTGCTTCTGGTTGCTAGAAGCTTGTTCACTGGCATTTTTTTCCCATTCCTGAAACTGTCATTTAAGGATTTTGATCAATTTGCTTTATATGTTGTTTTTTCTATTACATATTGCAAAATGTTCCACGTTGCAACTGAGTCAGAAGTTACTTGAGGAAAATCACTGCCCGGGGCTGGAGCTACCAAGCTAAGTGTATCTGCTATAAATTTTTGGTACCTGTTTCTCCAGCTGTTGTTTGTATTGCATGTCATGACAAACTTTTTAATGCAGATAAAATTTCCTTTAGTACTGTTATATTACCTGTTGCTGTTTCGTCAACATTTAATTTTCAGAGTGTTCCTGTTAAACATAAGAGATTTTATTTTTTAAATCCATTTAGAAGGCTATGTCTGTTATTTCTCCTTCTAGTTTACATAAAAGTCTTTTAAAAACTTCTCTTTTTTCAGATGAATTTTTAAATGAACATCATCGTTCTGATACTGATAATGGTTCTTCTGGTTCAGAAGTTTCTGTCTCAGAGGTTGATGCTGTTAAATCTTTTTATTTGTTCAAGATGGAATTTATTCGTTCTTTATTTAAAGACGTATTAATTGCTTTAGATATAGAGGATTCTGGTCCTCTTGATACTAAATCTAAACGTTTAAATAGGGTTTTTTAAATCTCCTGTATTTATTCCAGAAGTGTTTAATCTCCCTGATGCTTTTTCTGAAGTAATTTCCAGGGAATGGAATAATTTGGGTAATTCTTTTACTCCTTCTAAACGTTTAAGCAATTATATTCTGTGCCATCTGACAGATTAGAGTTTTTTGGGACAAAATCCCTAAGGTTTGGGGCTGTCTCTATTCCGGCTAAAATGTACTACTATTCTTACGGCAGATAGTTCTAAATTTAAGGATCCTTTAGATAAGAAAATTGAATCCTTTCTAAGAAAAGTTTACTTATGTTTAGGTAATCTTCTTAGACCTGCTATATTTTTACCGGATGTTGCTGCAGCTTCATCTTTTTGGTTAGAAGTTTTAGCGCAACAAGTAACAGATCATAATTTTATAGTATTTTTTTTTATTCTATAACATGCTAATAATTTTATTGGTGATACCATCTTTTGATATCATTTGAGTTGATGTCAGGTATATGTCTCTAGCTATTTTAGCTAGAAAAGCTTTATGGATTTAACTTGGAATGCTGACATGTCTTCTAAGTTAACTTTGTTTTTCCCTTTCTTTCCAGGGTAATAATCATTTTTTCGTTCTTTTTCTCATAATAAGGAACAAAAGCCTGATCCTTCATCCTCAGGAGCGGTTTCAGTTTGGAAACTATTTCCAGTTTGGAATATATCCAAGCCTTATAGAAACCTATAGTCAGCTCCTAAGTTCCCATGAAGGTGCGGCCCTTTTTTCCAGTTCAGCTGGTATGGGGCAGATTACGTTTTATTCCAAGGAGTTTGGATCAATTCCGTTCTCAATCTCTGGTTTCAGAACATTGTTTCAGAAAGGTACAGAATTGGCTTCAGTTAAGGCCTCCTGCTAAGAGATTTTTTTCTTCCCGTGTCCCAGTTAACACAGCAAGGCTCAGCATTTCTGAAATGTGTTTCAGATCTAGAGTTGGCTGGAGTAATTATGCCAGTTCCAGTTCTGGAACAGGGGCTAGGGTTTTATTTTATCTCTTCATTGTACCAAAGAAGGTCAATTCCTTCAGACCAGTTCCGGATCTATCAATATTGAATCGTTATGTATACCAACATTCAAGATGGTTACTGTAGGACTATTCTGCCTTTTGTTTAGCAAGGGCATTTTATGTCTACAATAGTTTTGCAGGATGTGTATCTGCATATTCCGATTCATTCAGATCACTTTTAGTGTTTGAGATTCTCTTTTTAGACAAGCATTACCAGTTTTGTGGCTCTACTGTTTGGCTTAGCCTCAGTTCCAAGAATTTTTTTCAAAGATTCTCGGTGCCCTTCTTTCTGTATTCAGAGAACAGGGTTTTGGTATTTCCTTATTTGGACGATTATCTTGGTATTTGCTCAGTCTTCTCATTCGAAGAATCTCATGCGATTCGACTTGTGTTGTTTCTTCAAGATCATGGTTGGAGGATCAATTTACCAAAAAGTTCATTGATTCCTCAGTCAAGGGTAACCTTTCTGGGTTTCCAGATAGATTCAGTGTCCATGACTCTGTCTTTAACAGACAAGAGATGTCTAAATTGTTTTCAGCTTGTCGAAACCTTCAGTCACAATCATTCCCTTCGGTAACCTTATGCATGGAAATTCTAGGTCTTATGACTGCTGCATTGGACGCAATCCCCTTTGCTTGTTTTTCACATGCGACCTCTTCAGCTCTGTATGCTGAATCAATGGTGCAAGGATTACACAAAGATATTTCAATTTATATCTTTAAAACCGATTGTTCGACACTCTCTAACGTGGTGGACAGATCACCATCGTTTAATTCAGGGGGCTTCTTTTGTGCTTCCGACCTGGACTGTAATTTCAACAGATACAAGTCTCACAGGTTGGGGAGCTGTGTGGGGATCTCTGTCGGCACAAGGAGTTTGGGAATCTCAGGAGGTGAGATTACCGATAAATATTTTGGAACTCCGTGCAATTTTCAGAGCTCTTCAGTTTTGGCCTCTTCTGTAGAGAGAATCGTTCATTTGTTTTCAGACAGACAATGTCACAACTGTGGCATACATCATCAAGGAGCGACTCACAGTCCTCTGGCTATGAAAGAAGTATCTCAAATTTTTTTGGTTTGGGCGGACTCCAGCTCCTGTCTAATCTCTGCGGTTCACATCCCAGGTGTAGACAATTGGGAAGCGGATTATTTCAGTCGCCAAACGTTGCATCCGGGCGAATGGTTTCTTCACCCAGAGGTATTTCTTCAGGTTGTTCAAATGTGGGAACTTCCAGAAATAGATCTGATGGCGTCTCATCTAAACAAGAAACTTCCCAGATATCTGTCCAGATCCCGGGATCCTTAGGCGGAGGCAGTGGATGCATTATCACTTCCTTGGAAGTATCATCCTGCCTATATCTTTCCGCCTCTAGTTCTTCTTCCAAGAGTAATCTCCAAGATTCTGAAGGAATGCTCGTTTGTTCTGCTGGTAGCTCCGGCATGGCCTTACAGGTTTGGTATGCGGATCTTGTCCGGATGGCCTCTTGCCAGCCGTGGACTCTTCTGTCACAAGGTCCTTTTTTCCATCAGGATCTGAAATCTTTCAATTTAAAGGTATGGCGATTGAACGCTTGATTCTTGGTCAAAGAGGTTTCTCTGACTCTGTGATTAATACTATGTTACAGGCTCGTAAATCTGTATCTAGAGAGATATATTATAGAGTCTGGAAGACTTATATTTTTTGGTGTCTTTCTCATCTTTTTTCTTGGCATTCTTTTAGAATACCGAGAATTTTACAGTTTCTTCAGGATGGTTTAGATAAGGGTTTGTCTGCAAGTTCCTTGAAAGGACAAATCTCTGCTCTTTCTGTTCTTTTTCACAGAAAGATTGCTATTCTTCCTGATATTTATTGTTTTGTACAAGCTTTGGTTCGTATAAAACCTGTCATTAAGTCAATTTCTCCTCCTTGGAGTTTGAATTTGGTTCTGGGAGCTCTTCAAGCTCCTCCCTTTGAACCTATGCATTCATTGGTCATTAAATTACTTTCTTGGAAAGTTTTGTTCCTTTTGGCCATCTCTTCTGCCAGAAGAGTTTCTGAATTATCTGCTCTTTCTTGTGAGTCTCCTTTTCTGATTTTTCATCAGGATGAGGCGGTGTTGCGAACTTCTTTTGAATTTTTACCTAAAGTTGTGAATTCCAACAACATTAGTAGAGAAATTGTGGTTCCTTCATTATGTCCTAATCCTAAGAATTCTATGGAGAAATCATTGCATTCTTTGGATGTTGTTAGAGCTTTGAAATATTATGTTGAAGCTACTAAGTCTTTCCGAAAGACTTCTAGTCTATTTGTTATCTTTTCCGGTTCTAGAGAAGGCCAGAAAGCTTCTGCCATTTCTTTGGCATCTTGGTTGAAATCTTTAATTCATCTTGCCTATGTTGAGTCGGGTAAAACTCCGCCTCAGAGGATTACAGCTCATTCTACCAGGTCAGTTTCTACTTCCTGGGCGTTTAGGAATGAAGCTTCGGTTGATCACATTTGCAAAGTTGCAACTTGGTCTTCTTTGCATATTTTTACTAAATTCTACCATTTTGATGTATTTTCTTCTTCTGAAGCAGTTTTTGGTAGAAAAGTATTTCAGGCAGCAGTTTCAGTCTGAATCTTCTGCTTATGTTTTTTATTAAACTTTATTTTGGGTGTGGATTATTTTCAGCAGGAATTGGCTGTCTTTATTTTATCCCTCCCTCTCTAGTGACTCTTGTGTGGAAAGATCCACATCTTGGGTAGTCATTATCCCATACGTCACTAGCTCATGGACTCTTGCTAATTACATGAAAGAAAACATAATTTATGTAAGAACTTACCTGATAAATTCATTTCTTTCATATTAGCAAGAGTCCATGAGGCCCACCCTTTTTTGTGGTGGTTATGGTTTTTTTGTATAAAGCACAATTATTCCAATTCCTTATTTTATATGCTTTCGCACTTTTTTATCACCCCACTTCTTGGCTATTCGTTAAACTGAATTGTGGGTGTGGTGAGGGGTGTATTTATAGGCATTTTAAGGTTTGGGAAACTTTGCCCCTCCTGGTAGGAATGTATATCCCATACGTCACTAGCTCATGGACTCTTGCTAATATGAAAGAAATGAATTTATCAGGTAAGTTCTTACATAAATTATGTTTTTTACACATTAGTACCACCCACAGGGTTTTGTAAAACAACCAATAAACACATACAATACTCTCAGACACTCCCACACAAAATCCTCCCCTCTGCCGGTGATACAATTACCTTACACAATGGTTGATGCAGTTACCTTACACAATGGTTGATGCAGTTACCTTACACAGTGGTTGATACAATTACCTTACACAATGGTTGATGCAGTTACCTTACACAATGGTTGATACAATTACCTTACACAATGGTTGATGCAGTTACCTTACACAATGGTTGATGTAATTATCACAGGCAGAGAAATACAGTTCAATTGCCATGGAGCCAAAGTCTTACGTTATACAAATGGGCTATATGGCATAGCTATCTGGGGTATCACTGTTCAAATAGGTCAAGTACTAAATGACCCAGCTTTCGTGTCTTTGCAGGGGAAAAGCAAGTGTTTCAACATGGGGCCATAGTCTAAAGGCAGCAGGCGGGCAACCAGGCTCCTCCAATGCACAGTGGCGAGATTGGTCTTGTCACATCTCTCCCCTTTTCCAAACAGACTAACAGGGTATCTGACCTCCTGCCGGTCAGTGCCCTGGTTAGTCCAGCAACCCACCCACAAAACACAATCAGCAGTACAGCCCACCCACAATAAATGGTCACTACACCTGGGTAGAGGAGAAACTTGTCCAGGTGCCTCACTACTGCTGTGTGGGGGACTGGTACGCTGAATTTGTGGGTTGCGAGGTGGGCAGAGACCAGCTGTACTCTTCCCTGATGCCAGCACTACCACGGAAGTAGCCTGGTGGGAGCCTGGTTGCTGGAGGGGGGAGACCGACCGTCTCCCCTTTGGACAAAGCACCATGCTGCTGTGGGGGGAGACCGACTGTCTCCCTTTTGGCTAAACAGCCCTGTTGCTGGGGGACAGAACCAACTGTCCCTACCCCCTGTGCTGTAAGTGCAGAGACCACGGTCCCATCTGTACAGTTGTGGGGCTTACTGTCTCCCCCTGGTGTGTTAAGCTGCCTCTGGGGAGAGGGGGTAACAAGCTCCTCTCCCATACATACTTCCAGCCACTGGGGAATGGAGACAGGGCTCCCAATAAGCTGCATATCACTCTGCTGATGGGGGACAGGACCAACTGTCTCTGACCCTGTAACTCAGCCTGCCGCTGGGGAATGGAGTCTGGGCTCCTAATTCCCTGCATACCGGTGGAGAGACCTCAGTCCCATCTCCACCGGCCACCTGGGGTCCTTCCCAGTAAATCTCCACAATATCTTCCCTGCTGAACGCGTCTGGATCTGGGTCTGTCATCTTGCTGTCCTGCTGAGCCTTCCCAATGGAGGGGAAGAGATCTCGGTAGTCCTGCTCCAGTTCCCACTCCAGGGTTGCTAGGTGAGCCAGGTCTTGCTCTACCTCATGGGGGTCATCCCAGTCATGCCTAGCCTCCCTCTCATGGAAAATGTCCTGAAGTCTGGTCTGCACAGGGCTCCCGAAGTCAGGCTCTGCAAAGGACTCCCATATCAAACCAGGACCATCAAATTCCTCTCCCTCTGGTTTGTCATGCTTGACTGTCCAGTGTATATACTGTGCCATATACCACCAGAGCGCCTGGTAGGAATCCTCCAGCCATAGCTCCTGCCATACCCAGTGCTCTAGTTCCTTCACCCATTCCTCCAGGGGGTGCTCTCCCAGGAAGGGCATCCACAGGGCCACTTGCTTCTGCAACCGCTGCTCTTCACTTTTGGAGACTCTCACCCCGCTGGTATTGTACATTATCCAGGGCCTGGTACCAGATGCCTTTCCTTAATGCATCCCGGCCATCCAGGTCCTCCTCCTCGTATAACACTGCTGGTTCCATTCTGTTGCTTTTAGGGTCGCTGTACTGGAACATGCGTTGCCCCCAACTTGTAAATCCACGGAAGTGTAGTTGCTCTTCTGGGCGATGAGGACCATCCTGTCGCTTGCCACCAATTGTAACGGTATAACCCTGATGTCGAGGGTTAATACCAGATGAAAGATGCCCTGAATACGGGATCAGCAACACACGAACCCTGTTAATTCCCCCCAAACACGAGACCAAGCTCCATCTTGAGGGTAAAACAGAATCAGCCAGAGCTGTGTGTTTAATGTTCTTAAATACACATATTTACACATTAGTACCACCCACAGGGTTTTGTAAAACAACCAATAAACACATACAATACTCTCAGACACTCCCACACAAAATCCTCCCCTCTGCCGGTGATGCAATTACCTTACACAATGGTTGATGCAGTTACCTTACACAATGGTTGATACAATTACCTTACACAATGGTTGATGCAGTTACCTTACACAATGGTTGCTACAATTACCTTACAGAATGGTTGATGCAGTTACCTTACACAATGGTTGATGTAATTATCACAGGCAGAGAAATATAGTTCAATTGCCATGGGTTTCCAGATAGATTCAGTGTCCATGACTCTGTCTTTAACAGACAAGAGATGTCTAAATTGTTTTCAGCTTGTCGAAACCTTCAGTCACAATCATTCCCTTCGGTAACCTTATGCATGGAAATTCTAGGTCTTATGACTGCTGCATTGGACGCAATCCCCTTTGCTTGTTTTTCACATGCGACCTCTTCAGCTCTGTATGCTGAATCAATGGTGCAAGGATTACACAAAGATATTTCAATTTATATCTTTAAAACCGATTGTTCGACACTCTCTAACGTGGTGGACAGATCACCATCGTTTAATTCAGGGGGCTTCTTTTGTGCTTCCGACCTGGACTGTAATTTCAACAGATACAAGTCTCACAGGTTGGGGAGCTGTGTGGGGATCTCTGTCGGCACAAGGAGTTTGGGAATCTCAGGAGGTGAGATTACCGATAAATATTTTGGAACTCCGTGCAATTTTCAGAGCTCTTCAGTTTTGGCCTCTTCTGTAGAGAGAATCGTTCATTTGTTTTCAGACAGACAATGTCACAACTGTGGCATACATCATCAAGGAGCGACTCACAGTCCTCTGGCTATGAAAGAAGTATCTCAAATTTTTTTGGTTTGGGCGGACTCCAGCTCCTGTCTAATCTCTGCGGTTCACATCCCAGGTGTAGACAATTGGGAAGCGGATTATTTCAGTCGCCAAACGTTGCATCCGGGCGAATGGTTTCTTCACCCAGAGGTATTTCTTCAGGTTGTTCAAATGTGGGAACTTCCAGAAATAGATCTGATGGCGTCTCATCTAAACAAGAAACTTCCCAGATATCTGTCCAGATCCCGGGATCCTTAGGCGGAGGCAGTGGATGCATTATCACTTCCTTGGAAGTATCATCCTGCCTATATCTTTCCGCCTCTAGTTCTTCTTCCAAGAGTAATCTCCAAGATTCTGAAGGAATGCTCGTTTGTTCTGCTGGTAGCTCCGGCATGGCCTTACAGGTTTGGTATGCGGATCTTGTCCGGATGGCCTCTTGCCAGCCGTGGACTCTTCTGTCACAAGGTCCTTTTTTCCATCAGGATCTGAAATCTTTCAATTTAAAGGTATGGCGATTGAACGCTTGATTCTTGGTCAAAGAGGTTTCTCTGACTCTGTGATTAATACTATGTTACAGGCTCGTAAATCTGTATCTAGAGAGATATATTATAGAGTCTGGAAGACTTATATTTTTTGGTGTCTTTCTCATCTTTTTTCTTGGCATTCTTTTAGAATACCGAGAATTTTACAGTTTCTTCAGGATGGTTTAGATAAGGGTTTGTCTGCAAGTTCCTTGAAAGGACAAATCTCTGCTCTTTCTGTTCTTTTTCACAGAAAGATTGCTATTCTTCCTGATATTTATTGTTTTGTACAAGCTTTGGTTCGTATAAAACCTGTCATTAAGTCAATTTCTCCTCCTTGGAGTTTGAATTTGGTTCTGGGAGCTCTTCAAGCTCCTCCCTTTGAACCTATGCATTCATTGGTCATTAAATTACTTTCTTGGAAAGTTTTGTTCCTTTTGGCCATCTCTTCTGCCAGAAGAGTTTCTGAATTATCTGCTCTTTCTTGTGAGTCTCCTTTTCTGATTTTTCATCAGGATGAGGCGGTGTTGCGAACTTCTTTTGAATTTTTACCTAAAGTTGTGAATTCCAACAACATTAGTAGAGAAATTGTGGTTCCTTCATTATGTCCTAATCCTAAGAATTCTATGGAGAAATCATTGCATTCTTTGGATGTTGTTAGAGCTTTGAAATATTATGTTGAAGCTACTAAGTCTTTCCGAAAGACTTCTAGTCTATTTGTTATCTTTTCCGGTTCTAGAGAAGGCCAGAAAGCTTCTGCCATTTCTTTGGCATCTTGGTTGAAATCTTTAATTCATCTTGCCTATGTTGAGTCGGGTAAAACTCCGCCTCAGAGGATTACAGCTCATTCTACCAGGTCAGTTTCTACTTCCTGGGCGTTTAGGAATGAAGCTTCGGTTGATCACATTTGCAAAGTTGCAACTTGGTCTTCTTTGCATATTTTTACTAAATTCTACCATTTTGATGTATTTTCTTCTTCTGAAGCAGTTTTTGGTAGAAAAGTATTTCAGGCAGCAGTTTCAGTCTGAATCTTCTGCTTATGTTTTTTATTAAACTTTATTTTGGGTGTGGATTATTTTCAGCAGGAATTGGCTGTCTTTATTTTATCCCTCCCTCTCTAGTGACTCTTGTGTGGAAAGATCCACATCTTGGGTAGTCATTATCCCATACGTCACTAGCTCATGGACTCTTGCTAATTACATGAAAGAAAACATAATTTATGTAAGAACTTACCTGATAAATTCATTTCTTTCATATTAGCAAGAGTCCATGAGGCCCACCCTTTTTTGTGGTGGTTATGGTTTTTTTGTATAAAGCACAATTATTCCAATTCCTTATTTTATATGCTTTCGCACTTTTTTATCACCCCACTTCTTGGCTATTCGTTAAACTGAATTGTGGGTGTGGTGAGGGGTGTATTTATAGGCATTTTAAGGTTTGGGAAACTTTGCCCCTCCTGGTAGGAATGTATATCCCATACGTCACTAGCTCATGGACTCTTGCTAATATGAAAGAAATGAATTTATCAGGTAAGTTCTTACATAAATTATGTTTTTTACACATTAGTACCACCCACAGGGTTTTGTAAAACAACCAATAAACACATACAATACTCTCAGACACTCCCACACAAAATCCTCCCCTCTGCCGGTGATACAATTACCTTACACAATGGTTGATGCAGTTACCTTACACAATGGTTGATGCAGTTACCTTACACAGTGGTTGATACAATTACCTTACACAATGGTTGATGCAGTTACCTTACACAATGGTTGATACAATTACCTTACACAATGGTTGATGCAGTTACCTTACACAATGGTTGATGTAATTATCACAGGCAGAGAAATACAGTTCAATTGCCATGGAGCCAAAGTCTTACCTTATACAAATGGGCTATATGGCATAGCTATCTGGGGTATCACTGTTCAAATAGGTCAAGTACTAAATGACCCAGCTTTCGTGTCTTTGCAGGGGAAAAGCAAGTGTTTCAACATGGGGCCATAGTCTAAAGGCAGCAGGCGGGCAACCAGGCTCCTCCAATGCACAGTGGCGAGATTGGTCTTGTCACATCTCTCCCCTTTTCCAAACAGACTAACAGGGTATCTGACCTCCTGCCGGTCAGTGCCCTGGTTAGTCCAGCAACCCACCCACAAAACACAATCAGCAGTACAGCCCACCCACAATAAATGGTCACTACACCTGGGTAGAGGAGAAACTTGTCCAGGTGCCTCACTACTGCTGTGTGGGGGACTGGTACGCTGAATTTGTGGGTTGCGAGGTGGGCAGAGACCAGCTGTACTCTTCCCTGATGCCAGCACTACCACGGAAGTAGCCTGGTGGGAGCCTGGTTGCTGGAGGGGGGAGACCGACCGTCTCCCCTTTGGACAAAGCACCATGCTGCTGTGGGGGGAGACCGACTGTCTCCCTTTTGGCTAAACAGCCCTGTTGCTGGGGGACAGAACCAACTGTCCCTACCCCCTGTGCTGTAAGTGCAGAGACCACGGTCCCATCTGTACAGTTGTGGGGCTTACTGTCTCCCCCTGGTGTGTTAAGCTGCCTCTGGGGAGAGGGGGTAACAAGCTCCTCTCCCATACATACTTCCAGCCACTGGGGAATGGAGACAGGGCTCCCAATAAGCTGCATATCACTCTGCTGATGGGGGACAGGACCAACTGTCTCTGACCCTGTAACTCAGCCTGCCGCTGGGGAATGGAGTCTGGGCTCCTAATTCCCTGCATACCGGTGGAGAGACCTCAGTCCCATCTCCACCGGCCACCTGGGGTCCTTCCCAGTAAATCTCCACAATATCTTCCCTGCTGAACGCGTCTGGATCTGGGTCTGTCATCTTGCTGTCCTGCTGAGCCTTCCCAATGGAGGGGAAGAGATCTCGGTAGTCCTGCTCCAGTTCCCACTCCAGGGTTGCTAGGTGAGCCAGGTCTTGCTCTACCTCATGGGGGTCATCCCAGTCATGCCTAGCCTCCCTCTCATGGAAAATGTCCTGAAGTCTGGTCTGCACAGGGCTCCCGAAGTCAGGCTCTGCAAAGGACTCCCATATCAAACCAGGACCATCAAATTCCTCTCCCTCTGGTTTGTCATGCTTGACTGTCCAGTGTATATACTGTGCCATATACCACCAGAGCGCCTGGTAGGAATCCTCCAGCCATAGCTCCTGCCATACCCAGTGCTCTAGTTCCTTCACCCATTCCTCCAGGGGGTGCTCTCCCAGGAAGGGCATCCACAGGGCCACTTGCTTCTGCAACCGCTGCTCTTCACTTTTGGAGACTCTCACCCCGCTGGTATTGTACATTATCCAGGGCCTGGTACCAGATGCCTTTCCTTAATGCATCCCGGCCATCCAGGTCCTCCTCCTCGTATAACACTGCTGGTTCCATTCTGTTGCTTTTAGGGTCGCTGTACTGGAACATGCGTTGCCCCCAACTTGTAAATCCACGGAAGTGTAGTTGCTCTTCTGGGCGATGAGGACCATCCTGTCGCTTGCCACCAATTGTAACGGTATAACCCTGATGTCGAGGGTTAATACCAGATGAAAGATGCCCTGAATACGGGATCAGCAACACACGAACCCTGTTAATTCCCCCCAAACACGAGACCAAGCTCCATCTTGAGGGTAAAACAGAATCAGCCAGAGCTGTGTGTTTAATGTTCTTAAATACACATATTTACACATTAGTACCACCCACAGGGTTTTGTAAAACAACCAATAAACACATACAATACTCTCAGACACTCCCACACAAAATCCTCCCCTCTGCCGGTGATGCAATTACCTTACACAATGGTTGATGCAGTTACCTTACACAATGGTTGATACAATTACCTTACACAATGGTTGATGCAGTTACCTTACACAATGGTTGCTACAATTACCTTACAGAATGGTTGATGCAGTTACCTTACACAATGGTTGATGTAATTATCACAGGCAGAGAAATATAGTTCAATTGCCATGGAGCCAAAGTCTTTCGTTATACAAATGGGCTACATGGCATAGCTATCTGGGGTATCACTGTTCAAATAGGGCAAGTACTGAATGACCCGGCTTTCGTGTCGGTGCAGGGGAAAAGCAAGCGTTTCAACATGGGGCCATAGTCTAAAGGCAGCAGGCAGGCAACCAGGCTCCTCCAATGCACAGTGGCGAGATTGATCTCATCACACCTGCGACTTCTGATGCTTTGATGGCTATCTCTGATGTACCCTCCCAGGGCTCTAAAGTGTGGGGTAGGGAGACCCAGTCTGAGGGGGAACTGTCTGACTCAGGAAGTGTATTGCCCCAGACAGAGTTGGACGTCATGTCTTTCAGATTTAAACTGGAACACCTCCGCCTGTTGCTGCGGGAGGTTTTGATGACTTTGGATGACTGTGACTCTATTGTGGTACCACCAGAGAAATTGTGTAAGATGGACAAATATTTAGAGGTTCCTTCTTATTCTGATGTTTTCCCGTTCTTAAGAGAATTTCAGAAATTGTTACGCGGGAATAGGAAAGGCCGGGTATCCCGTTCTCCCCTTCCCCTGTTTTTAAGAAAATTTACCCTATAGCTGACGCCGTTCGGGACTCTTGGCAAATGATCCCTAATGTGGAGGGTGCTATCTCTACCCTGGCTAAGTGTACGACTATCCCTATTGAGGACAGTTGTGCTTTCAAAGACCCTATGGATAAAAAGTTGAAGGGTCTTCTAAGAAAGCTGTATGTTCATCAAGGGTTTCTACGAAAACCTACGGCCTGCATTGTACCAGTCACTACTGCGGCTGCCTTTTGGTTTGCCGCCCTAGAAGAGTCTCTTAAGACGGAGACTTCTTTGGAAGAAATAATGGATATAATTAAGGCCCTTAAGCTGGCTAATTCGTTTGTTACAGATGCCCCTTTTCAGATCGCAAAATTGGCGGCTAAGAATTCAGAATTTGCCATCTTAGCGCACAGAGCTTTATGGTTAAAATCTTGGTCGGCGGATGTGTCCTCTAAATCCAAGCTTTTGGCTATCCCTTTCAAAGGAAAGACCCTGCTCAGGCCTGACTTGAAAGAGATCATTTCCGATATTACGGGAGGTAAGGGCCACCTCCTCCCTCAGGATAAAACATCTAAGCAAAGGGGTAGACAGAGTAATTTTCGTTCATTTCGAAATTTCAAGGCAGTCCCCTCTTCTTCTTCCGCTAAACAGGAAGGGAATTTTGCACAAGCCAAGTCCACCTGGAGACCCAACCAGGCTTGGACCAAGGGTAAACAACCCAAGAAGCCCGCTGCTGCTCCCAAGTCAGCATGAAGGGGCGGCCCCCGATCCAGGACCGGATCTAGTGGGGGGCAGACTTTCTCTCTTTGTCCAGGCCTGAATAAGAGACGTTCAGGACCCCTGGACACTAGAAATCGTGACTCAAGGGTATCAGTTGGAGTTCAAAAATTCCTTCCCAAGGGGAAGGTTTCTTCTTTCACGATTGTTTGTAGACCAGATAAAAAGAGAGGCGTTCTTACGTTTCGTAAAAGACATCTCTACTATGGGAGTAATTTGTCCCATTCCAATACAGGAACAGGGGCATGGGTTTTACTCAAACCTTTTTGTGGTTCCCAAAAAAGAGGGAATGTTCTGATCCATTTTAGATCTCAAGAGTCTAAACAAGTTTCTTAGAGTTCCCTCCTTCAAGATGGAGACTATTCGGACAATTCTTCCATTGATCCAGGAGGATTAATATATGACTACCGTGGACTTAAAGGATGCATATCTTCATATTCCTATCCACAGAGATCATCCCCAGTTCCTGAGGTTTGCCTTTCTGGACAAACATTTTCAGTTTGTGGCCCTTCTTTTCGGGTTGGCCACGGCACCCAGGATCTTCACGAAGGTTATAGGGTCTCTACTAGGCAGTTCTCAGGCCGCGGGGCATTGCAGTGGTGCCTTATCTGGACGATATTCTGATCCAGGCGTCATCTTATCAGTTGACAAAGTCCAATACCGACATGGTCCTATCCTTTCTAAGGACTCACGGGTGGAAGGTGAATCTAGAAAAGAGTTCACTAATTCCACAGACAAGAGTCCCTTTCCTAGGAACTCTAATATACTCTATATCCATGAAAATCTTCTTGACGGAAGTCAGAAAGTTAAAGATTCTGAATAGATGCCAATCCCTTCAGTCCAATACTTGGCCATCAGTGGCTCAGTGCATGGAGGTAATTGGATTGATGGTGGCGGCAATGGACATTTTAGGATTTATATTTATTTTACAGGCAACTTTGTATTTATTTTAACTAGGTACAATAGCTATTAAATAGTTAATAACTATTTAATAGCTACCTAGTTAAAATAATTACAAAATTACCTGTAAAATAAATCCTAACCTAAGTTACAATTAAACCTAACACTACACTATCAATAAATTAATTAAATAAACTACCTACAATTATCTACAATTAAACCTAACACTACACTATCAATAAATAAATTAAATACAAATACCTACAAATAAATACAAATAAATACAAATAAATACACTAACTAAAGTACAAAAAATTAAAATTAATTAATTAACTAAACTACCTACAATTACCTACAATTAAATCAAGTAAACTAAATTACAAAAAAAAAAAAAAAAGATTACAAAAATTTTAAACTAATTACACCTACTCTAAGCCCCCTAAAATAATAACAAAGCCCCCCAAAATAAAAAAATGCCCTACCCTATTCTAAAATAAAAAGTTAACAGCTCTTTTACCTTACCAGCCCTTAAAAGGGCTTTTGCGGGGCATGCCCCAAAGAAAACAGCTCTTTTGCATTTAAATAAACATACAATACCCCCCCCAACATTACAACCCACCACCCACATACCCCTAATCTAACCCAAACACCCCTTAAAAGACCTAAGACTAAGCCCCTGAAGATCTCCCTACCTTATCTTCACCACGCCGAGTATCACCGATCCGTCCAGAAGATTGTCCTAAGTCTTCATCCTATCAGGCAAGAAGAGGACATCCGGACCGGTAGACATGTTCATCCAGGCGGCGTCTTCTATCTTCATCCATCCGGCACGGAGCGGGACCATCTTGAAGCAGCCGACGCAGATCCATCCTCTTCTTCCGGCGACTCCAGACGAATGAAGGTTCCTTTAAGTGACGTCATCCAAGATCGCGTCCCTCGATTGGAACAGCCAATAGAATGCGAGCTCAATCTGATCGGCTGATTGGATCAGCCAATCCGATTGAACTTGAATCTGATTGGCTGATTCAATCAGGTGTTAGGACGTCGGAAGAAGAGGATGGATCCGCGCCAGCTGCTTCAAGATGGACCCGCTCCTCTCCGGATGGAAGAAGATAGAAGATGCCACCTGGATGAAGACTTCGGACCCTCTGGAGGACCTCTTCTGGCCGGATAGGATGAAGCCTTCGGACCCTCTTCTGGACGGATCGGATGGTACCCGGCTGGGTGAAGACAAGGTAGGAAGATCTTCAGGGGCTTAGTGTTAGGTTTTTTAAGGGGGGTTTGGGTGGGTTAGATTAGGGGTATGTGGGTGGTGGGTTGTAATGTTAGGGGGGTATTGTATGGGTTTTTTTTACAGGCAAAAGAGCTGATTTCTTTGGGGCATGCCCCGCAAAAAGCCCTTTAAAGGGCTGGTAAGGTAATAGAGCTGTTAACTTTTTATTTTAGAATAGGTTAGGGCATTTTTTGATTTTGGGGGGCTTTGTTATTTTTTTAGGGGGCTTAGAGTAGGTGTAATTAGTTTAAAATTCTTGTAATCTTTTTTTTTTACTTGATTTAATTGTAGGTAATTGTAGGTAGTTTAGTTAATTAATTTATTGATAGTGTAGTGTTAGGTTTAATTGTAACATAGGTTAGGATTTATTTTACAGGTAATTTTGTAATTATTTTAACTAGGTAGCTATTAAATAGTAAATAATTATTTAATAGCTATTGTACCTAGTTAAAATAAATACAAAGTTGCCTGTAAAATAAATATAAATCCTAAAATAGCTACAATGTAATTATTATTTATATTGTAGCTATATTAGGGTTTATTTTACAGGTAAGTATTTAGCTTTAAATAGGATTATTTTTTTTAATAAGAAATAATTTATTTCGTTAGATAAAAATTATATTTAACTTAGGGGGGTGTTAGGGTTAGGGTTAGACTTAGCTTTAGTGGTTAATACATTTATTAGAGTAGCGGCGAGGTCCGGTCGGCAGATTAGGGGTTAATACTTGAAGTTAGGTGTCGACGATTTTAGGGAGGGCAAATTAGGGGTTAATACTATTTATTATAAGGTTTTTGAGGCGGGAGTGAGGCGGTTTAGAGGTTAATACATTTATTATAGTGGCGGCGAGGTCTGGTCGGCAGATTAGGGGTTAATAAGTGTAGGTAAGGTAGCGGCGACGTTGGGGGGTCAGATTAGGGGTTAATAAATATTATATAGGTTTCGGCGATGTTAGAGGCAGCAGATTAGGGATACATAGGGATAATGTAGGTGGCGGTGGTGTGCGGTCAGCAGATTAGGGGTTAAAATTTTTTATTAGAGTGGCTGCGATGTGGGGGGGCCTCGATTTAGGGGTACATAGGTAGTTTATGGGTGTTAGTGTACTTTAGAGCACAGTAGTTAAGAGCTTTATAAACCGGCGTTAGCCCATATAGCTCTTAACTCCTGACTTTTTTCTGCGGCTGGAGTCTTGTCGGTAGAGGGTCTAATGCTCACTTCAGCCAAGACTCTAAATACCGGCGTTAGGAAGATCCCATTGAAAATATAGGATAAGCAATTGGCGTAAGGGGATCTGCGGTATGGAAAAGTCGCGGCTGGAAAGTGAGCGTTAGACCCTTTCCTGACTGACTCTAAATACCAGCGGGCGGTAAAAAGCAGCGTTAGGACCCCTTAACGCTGCTTTTGACGGCTAACGCAGATCTCTAGGAGAATGTGTTTTTTAACATTTAAAGGACAGTAAAGTTTTATATCTGTTACCTTTATTATAATGATTTCAGTTGCTTGGTTTAGTTCATCGTTTGTGATAGGATGCTACAAAAGCACACACAAGATAATGCTATTTTAACATTTAAAGAAACTGTATCATTTTTTATTATATATACTCCTTCTAAAGTGATTGCTGTTAGGAGTCTGTTGACACCGGTCAATCCATGCCACAATTTGCTCCTATAGTGTCCAAAATAATTTTATGACCCACAGGCAGTGCTCTGCGGTTCCTTCAAATTTGATTTGGTATTGTTGCACAAGACATTGCCTTTTTGATATACATAGCGATGTCTATTTACAGCAATATTAACATTCTTATTGGATTGTTTTTGCACAACAGAAATAAGACGTTATTTTAAAATTTAAAGAGACAGTAACATTTTTTCTGTGTAAATTTTATTACAAGAATTACGGCTGTTTATTTGTTAATTCATCCTTTGTGACGTAGGATGGTACAAAGGCACACAAAAATGAGTTACTTTAAGATTTAAAGAGACAGTAACGTTTTGTTCTGTGTACATTGTAATAAATGAATTTCAGCTGTTTATTTGTTAATTCATCCCTTGTGACTGAGGATGAAACGCACGCACACAAGAATAGAGTTACTTTTCAGATTTAAAGGAACAGTATCGTTTCCTATGTGAAAAATGTATTAACATTTTTTCAAATTTATTTTCTCTTTTGGAACCTACTCCCTCTACGGCGATTGCTGTTTGGGAGTCTGTTAACAATTCCCACATATTTCTCCTATAGTTTCCCTCGAAATTTTATGGCCCACATGCAGTGCCCTGCGTTTCCTTCACACTCCACTCGGGGTTATGATGCATTATATATTTTTCCACGAGATAAAAAAAAAAGCATTTCTAGAGGAGTTGCTATTCTAAAAGATTTTTCCATGTTACTGAGAATCTCAGTTTCAGATGGAATTGGTACCTTAGGCATTCCCTATATTTACAAGACTGTTTCCCATAGCTGACTCAGCTAAGGAGGCTGGACGACATTCCCTAGGGGGGAAGGAGTAGTTTCAACTTCACTACGAGAACGTCTATACCCTTAGAGGATAGTCCTATGGACAAAATTTAGAGTAGGGAAACACATCAGGGTTTACAATGGCAACCATCTGTGTACTTTGCTACCGTCACTGGTGTGACGGCATAATGGGTTGATGCGTTGTCTGATGCTATTAAGTCAGTAGCTTCCCTGGATAAAATCCAGGACTGGATAAAGCTTTCACATTGGCTAATTCCTTTATTTCAATTTCTTCCCTTCCAGTTATCAAACTGGGAGCATAGGTGGCTCAGTTCCGGCTCTTGGAACCTTATGGTTAGAGCCTTGTTTTACGAATATATGCTCTAAATCTAAGCTTTTGGTGATTCATTGCCAGGAGCAGACATTGTTGGGACCTGGCTTGACGAAAATTAAAAAACAAACAAAAAAAAACAACCCACATAGCATGCTGTTGAATCAAAGACAGTATGGAGAACATGCCGGATGGGATCTTGTAGGGGGCTGACTTTCCGTTTTCGCTCAAGTTTGGTTTCCAGCTCAAATGTTTTTCCTCCCAGAGGCAGGTTCTGCTTTCAAGATTGTCTGAAGAGCAGACAAAAGGGGAGGCATCCTTACACTGTGTAGGAGACCTCTCAGTCCTGGGAGTTCTAATACTGGTACAGAATCTGTTTTTTTTTTATACTGATCGGGTTGTGGTTCCCGAAAAAGGGGAATCTTCAGACCATTTTTTAAGAAGTGTACTGTCCTTCAAGATGGAAACTATGAATTGGTTCCATTTCTCCCTTGATCCTAGAGGGTCAGTTTATGACAACGGTGGATTAAAGGACGAGTACCTTCATGTGCCATTCACGAGAATCGTCTCAAGTTCTAGGGTTTGCCTTTCTGGACAAACACTTCCTGTTTGTGGTCCTTCCTTTCGGTCTTGCCACAGTTCCGAGTTTTCACAGAGGCTCTGGGATCGCTGTTGGCGGTGCTTCAGTTACGGGGCATTGCAGTGGCGCCCTATCTGGCTGATATCCTACTCCAGGCATCATCCTTACAGCAAGCAAGATTTACACGGACATGGTGTTATACTTCCCGTGATCTCACGGGTGGAAGGTGACTTTGGAAAAGTGTTCCTTTGTCCCAAGCAGAAGGGTAACTTTCTTGGGAATCATGACAAATTCCATATCAATGAAGATTTTTCTGACTGAGATTGGGAAATCAAGATCTATCGATACTGTTCTAGTCCTTCAGTCCACTTCTCAGCCTTCAGTGGCTCAGTGCATAGAGGTTATCGGGCTGATGGTGACAGCAATGGACAATAGCCGGACAGATAGCTCAGCATGCTTAGGGACTGTGGCTGAGCTCTGTAACAACCCAAGGGTTGCAGGTTCAATCCCCGGTGAGGTCCACTCAGCCTTTCATCCTTGATAAAATGAGCAACGCCTTGAGACCCTTAAAATTCCGTTCGCTCCACCTCAGACCTATGCAGTTAAGCATACTCGGGCAATGGAATGGAGACTATGCAGACTTCTCTCCTCAAATAACTCTGGACCAGGAGACATGGTACTCTCTTCTATGGAGGTTGTCTTTGGTTCACCTATCCCAGGGAACATGATTACGCAGAGTGTGGACTCAGGCGGAGTCTGTTCTTTTTATAAACATCCTGAAACTGAGAGCGATCTTCAATGCTCTTCTGGTCTGGCCTCAGTTGGCTTCAGCCCAGTTCATCAGTTTTCAGACGTACAACATGACGACGGTCTTACATCAATCATCGGGGAGGAACAAGGAGTTCCTTAACGATGGCTGAGGTAGCCAAGATTATCCAGTGGGTGGAGGCTCATTCTTGCTATCTGTCAGCGATCCATATCCCAGGGGTGGAGACTTGGGAAACGGATTTTCTGAGTAGACAGACTTTTGATCCGGGAGAGTGGGAACTCCATCCGGGAGTATTCTCCAACCTTATTCTCAAATGGGGTCGGCTGGAGTTAGATCTCATGGCATCTTGCCAGAATGCCAAGCTTCCAAGATACGGGTCAAGGTCCAGGGATCCCCAGGCCGAGCTGATAGATGCTTTGGCAGTTCCTTGGTCCTTCAACCTAGCATACCTATTCCCTCCGTTTGCTCTTCTTCCCTGGGTTATTGCTCAAATCAAACAGGAGAAGGCATCAGTGATCATCATCGCTCCTGCGTGGCCTCGCAGGTTTTAGTATGCCGATCTGGTGGACATGTCATCTCTGCCTCCTTGGACACTTCCGTTGAGGAAGGACCTTCTTATTCAGAGTCCCTTCCTCCACCCAAATCTAGTTTCTCTGAAGCTGACTGCTTGGAGATTGAACGCTTGATCCTATACAAGCGAGGTTTCTCTGATTCGGTCATAGATACCTTAATTCAGGCACGTAAGCCTGTAACTAGGAAGATTTACCATAAGATAGGGTGTAAATATCTTTATTAGTGGGAATCCAAGCGTTACTCATGGAGTAGAGTTAGGATTCCCAGGATTTTGTCTTTTCTCCAAGAAGGATTAGAGAAGGGTTTATCAGTGAGTTCCCTACAGGGTGAGATCTCTGCTTTATCTCTTTTGTTACACGAGCATCTGGCAGATGTCCCAGATGGTCAATCCTTTTGTCAGGCTTTGATTAAAATCAGGCCTGTGTTTAATCCAATTGATCCTCCATGGAGTTTGAATTTAGATCTTAAAGTTCTTCAAGGGGTTCCGTTTGAACCTATGCATTCCATAGATATTAAGTTGTTATCTTGGAAAGTTTTATTTCTTGTTGCCGTTTCTTCTGCTCGAAGAGTGTTTGAGCTTTTGGCATTACAATATAATTTGCCTTACCTTATTTTTCATTCAGATAAGGTGGTGTTATTTACTAAACTTGGTTTTCTTCCTAAGATTGTTTCAGACAAGAACATTAATTACGAGATTGTTGTTCCTTCCTTGTGTCCTAATCCTTCTTCTCAGAAGGAACGTTTTCTGCACAATTTGGACGTAGTACGTGCTTTAAAAATTTTTTCTTTTTTTTTCTTTCGGCTGAGGCTGTTTTTGGGAGAAAGTTTCTTCAAAGAGTGGTTCCTTCCTGTCAGTATATTTATAAGAATCTTAGCAGTACTCTCCAAATAATATGTGAGCATATGGCAGGGTTATAACTTGATTTATTTAACAATCTTTCTTTAAACTAAACCCACAATCAAATATGCATATACTAATACAATAAAATTAATATAAATACCTGAATTCTTTTTATTAGTAAATATCTATGAGCACATTGAAATATATATATTTGTAAGAATCAGAATATGAGTCAATATTATATGCGTTTAAAACTATTCAAATATGCTATGCCAAATTCATAAAAGGTTACCTTATTCGCAATAGAAATTTCACTCAGTTAACACAATGAGACTTAAAATCTTTAACTACTAACATCCAAACAATGCAACTCAGTGCTTAGTAAACAATAGGGCAATATATATATATATATATATATATATATATATATATATATATATATATATATATATATATATATATATATATATATATATATATATATATATATATACTCAGCTAATTAGCTGAAATTGATTCTAATACAATTCTAATTAGGATACTAAAAATACATATATTCTTACTGTGAACAGTTACTTTAAAATGTCTATTTATTTAAACTGGAACAGATTCTTATTCACTTATAGTTAAAACTAATTCTCAGATGTGTGTATACACACACACACACACACACACACACATATATATATATATATATATATATATATATATATATTCTATATTTTGCACAGATGAATTATTTAGCATGCAAGAGACAAACTTATACTTTATATATAGGACTATGAATATAAGCAAAAATGCAGCCTGCTCTCTTTAAATCTATTAAATACAACTTGACTATGTTCTTACCAATAACCTTTGTTTAAAATTTTAAAAATTAGAACAATTATAGTTCACCAATTTGAACCAATTTGTTAGGGGTCTTTAGGTCATCTCATTTGAAGGAAAGTTATTGCATAGATCAGGGATAAGCTTTCAGTTCCCTGCTGAAGTGAAATGTGTTCCCAGGCAGCCAAAATCAAAATCACTTAGTCTCAGCAAGTCACAAAAAAAACTGTGTGTCCCTTTCTGCATTGACTATTCCTTTTTATCCAATCATTGATGAACTGTTTCGTTCACGCCCACGGTGCTTTTCCCTTCTCATTGGACAAATCTAGGGAATGCTTCCCATTGGCTCAGTATATATTGTTGCTATGCAAATGCATCTTTTAAACAGTTAAGTCTCTTAACTGTCATACTGGGTTCTGGCCCTCGGGTGGCAGCAGACGAACACAAACAGATTCACCCAACATTTCTAATATATATGTCTCTAAATTTTACATATCCCATATAATGATTATATTAAACAACACTACAACATTGCATTTATTACTTAGAATTCGAATTCCAGGCAGGATGGCCTCATGTCAATTTTCTGATCATTTCAATACCAAGCACCATTATATTATATCAAAATAAGTACACTGTTAATTTAATTTTCCCTATTAAAAATATTATAATTTATTGCATTAGTAAATTTCTCTTGTTAGCATTTATATTTCATTTAGCCTAACTTGTTGTTTTGAGCTAAACGCTCATGTTTCTTCATATCTCCTCCTGCACTGTTGATGGTCACCCAGTGTCCGGTTCCACATCACATGACCAGAACTTACTATTCCCCAAATGCAGATTCATAAATAAATAAAGTCTACATAACAGCATCAGCATTTAGATTTTGCAAACACTGTGGACAATTATTGCACGCTGGAACAAGCTGTTACATTTTAGTATAATTATTCCTGGGTAGTGAGCATATGATGACTATGGTACTTGCTACAAAACAGAAATCATTGTATCTGAACTTCTCACCTCTATATTTGTGCAATCAATGTCTGTATTTCTGGTGTCAAGCAGGCTGTGAGAATTTGTTTTGTAGCAAGTACCTTAGCCATCATATCCTTACTATCTAGTCTTGCCATGTCCTGTTTCTGGTGTCAAGCAGATTGTGAGAATTTGTTTTGTAGCAAGTACATTAGCCATCATATCCTTACTACCTAGTCTTGCCATATCCTGTTTCTGGTGTCAAGCAGGCTGTGAGTATTTGTTTTGTAACAAGTACCTTAGTCATCATATCCTTACTACCTAGTCTTGCCATATCCTGTTTCTGCTGTCAAGCAGGCTGTGAGAATTTGTTTTGTAGCAAGTACCTTATCCATCATATCCTTACTACCTAGTCTTGCCATATCCTCTTTCTGGTGTCAAGCAGGCTGTGAGAATTTGTTTTGTAGCAAGTATCTTAGCCATCATATACTTACTACCTAGTCTTGCCATATCCTGTTACTGCTTTCAAGCAGGCTGTAAGAATTTCTGTTTTTGTAGCAAGTACCTTATCCATCATATCCTTACTACCTAGTCTTGCCATATCCTCTTTCTGGTGTCAAGCAGGCTGTGAGAATTTGTTTTGTAGCAAGTACCTTATCCATCATATCCTTACTACCTAGTCTTGCCATATCATGTTTCCTTCTTAATTTGAGGAGAGTCCACGGCTTCATTCCTTACTTGTGGGAATACAGAACCTGGCCACCAGGAGGAGACAAAGACACCCCAGCCAACGGCTTAAATACCTCCCCAACTTCCCTCAGTGAGAACAATGACGAAAGAGTCTGGAGATGCAGGGAGAGTCTTTCTGCAAACCCATCCAGACTCATGTTAACAGCTCCTTAAGCAATCGGCGTTGACGAGTTTCGCTGCCTGCTTTTATTCACTCAAGTCCATGTCAGAAACCCTGCTACAATCTGTCAAACTTGAAGGACCGTGTCACTGTTCCACGGCATAGATTCCGGTAGGATTGATTCATTATTTTACACACGTTAATGCTAGAAGGCAGGGTCACAGTGGGACTCCTTTATCTTTATGGAATCAATGGTTAATATCTCGAGTGGGTGCAGGACCTACTTTTTATGGTAATGGTATCCTAAGATGGCTTAGTGGTGAACTTTGCTGCTTTGGAAGCTGAAAGTCAAGAGTTCAAATCAAGCTGTGGCTATGTACTCTTCATACTGCATGACCTTCTTTTTCTGGTATGAAGAATGGGGATTCCCCTAGCATAAGGCCAGGTTTTCCAGGATCCTTCTTTTCTCTAGGATGCTCTGGAGAAGGGCCTTTTTCTGTGGCTCCCTTAGGGGACAGATTTTGTCCCTATTGGTTTTACCGCTCGAGAGGCTCACAGAGCTTCCAGATGTCCAGTCTTCGGTTCAGGCTTTGAATAGATCAGGCCTGTGTTTAGATCTTTTGCTTATCTTGAGAGTTTGTGAGTGCAAAAAGGTATTTGGTTAACTGCGCTTAGAAACCCTATTAAGCCTCTGAGAAAATTTGAGGGACCCCACCCTCTGTGATAATTGAAAACACAAGATCAAAACTGGACAAAATCCAGAGAAAATCTTTAAATCATAAGCGCTACTGAAAGCTTAAAATAGGTGACATATAATATATAAACAAATGTGTATATATGTGTAAAATATTAAACACGCTGTGGAAAAAACTAAAAATAAAAATATAAAAACTATATATATATATATGTGATCAAAAAATGTGCAAAAAAGAGCCTAATTGGCTACAAAAGCTAATACTTTGAATATTTAAAAAAGTGAATCAAATTAATAGCCAATAAAGGCTAAAATAAAGACAAACCAATGAATAAAGTGCAAAATCTACATAAATTTTATATACCAACTGGTTAAAATAGACTCGATATACAAAACACTCTACATGCGTTGATCAGGCGCAATATAAAGTGTAGCATACAATTTTTTTTGCAACAAATAAGATTTGCAACAATAAAATATAAATTGTAACAGTTGAGAAGAAACTGATGATGAAATTGAAGGTACAGATGATTTCCAAACAAGCCAGGAGATAAATTCAAACGACAGGCCAGACGAGATGTCGAAATTTGAATCTGGAATGAAATAAAGAAGCCGGATCACACAGCAGAAGGGTTACCAAATAAAGGTTTTCACTTTTACTTACACCGGGTCTGGTGAAAAGATGTCCGAAAGTCCCTTCAGTGGCTAACAGCTCACAGCGTATATCCTTTCCAGCGGCAAAGAGATCCTTTCTGGCGGCTTCCAACAGTATATCCTTCCTAGCGGCAGTACGATTTGGTGATCAGCTGGAACACCCTTCCGAATCACTCTCTAGCCGAAGCATAACTTGCTTTTCAGCTTGCAAATGACAGGCCAGTGGGGAGACGCTGGTATGTGTGCAGCCCAGCTGCTAGATTATGAATAGTGCAGTGACTGCACGTTTTTTTCATATGTATTATTTTTATTGGCCCTGATATTGATAGCTATATAGCAATAGATGTTATATGTTATATAACTTTTTTTATTTGATATTAAAATACGATACAATGGCTCTATTTATTTCAACTAATATATTAAGTAGCAATCAGCTCTATTTATTTCAACTAATATATTAAGTAGCAATCATTGATATCATTAGATTTGTTCTGATTGCTACTTAATATATTAGTTGAAATAAATCCTACCATGAGGCTTCTGCCATTTCTTTGGCATCTTGGTTAAGCTTTTGATTTATCATGCTTATTTGGAGTCGGGTTAATCCCCGCCTCAGAGGATTACGGCTCATTCTACTAGGTCAGTTTCTACTTCCTGGACTTTTAAGAATGAAGCTTCTGTTGATCAGATTTGCAAAGCAATGACTTGGTCTTCTTACTAAATTCTACCATTTTGATGTTTTCTCTTCTTCAGAAGCAGTTTTTGGTAGAATAGTACTTCAGGCTGCTGTTTCAGTTTGATTCTTCTGCTTATATTTCATTTTCTCTTGTTAGGTGTATCCAGTCCACGGATCATCCATTACTTGTGGGATATTGCCCTTCCCAACAGGAAGTTGCAAGAGGATCACCCACAGCAGAGCTGCTATATAGCTCCTCCTCTAACTGCCATATCCAGTCATTCTCTTGCAAGCTCTCAACATAGCTGGAGGTAGTAAGAGGAAAGTGGTAAAATATAGTTAGTTTTTTCTTCAATCAAAAGTTTATTGTTTTTAAATGGTACCGGAGTGTACTATTTTATCTCAGGCAGCATTTAGAAGAAGAATCTGCCTGCGTTTTTCTATGATCTTAGCAGAAGTAACTAAGATCCACTGCTATTCTCACATATGTCTGAGGAGTGAGGTAACTTCAGAGGGAGAATGGCGTGCAGGGTATCCTGCAATAAGGTATGTGCAGTTAAGTTTTTCTAGGGATGGAATTTGCTAGAAAATTCTGCTGATACCGGATTAATGTAAGTTAAAGCCTAAATACAGTGATTTAATAGCGACTAGTATCAGGCTTGCTATCAGAGGTATATACTCTGATTAATGTGCAATATAAAACGTTTGCTGGCATGTTTAATCGTTTTTATATATGCTTTGGTGATAAAACTTATTGGGGCCTAGTTTTTTCCACATGGCTGGCTTTATTTTTGCCTAGAAACAGTTTCCTGAGGCTTTCCACTGTTATAGTATAAAAGTTACAGTTGGTGCAGTTAAAATTACAAACTGTGACATTCAGCTTCCCTCAGCAGTCCCCTGCATGCTATAGGACATCTCTGAAGGGCTCAAAAGGCTTCGAAAGTTGGAGCTGTGGCAGTTGTTATGACTGTTTAAAAAACATATTTTTCATTTTGTTAATCTGTTTTTTGTATTAAGGGGTTAATCATCCATTTGCAAGTGGGTGCAATGCTCTGCTAACTTGTTACATACACTGTAAAAATTTCGTTAGTTTAACTGCCTTTTTTTCACTGTTATTTCAAATTTTGGCAAAATTTGTTTCTCTTAAAGGCACAGTAACGTTTTTTTATATTGCTTGTTAACTTGATTTAAAGTGTTTTCCAAGCTTGCTAGTCTCATTGCTAGTCTGTATAAACATGTCTGACATAGAGGAAACTCCTTGTTCATTATGTTTAAAAGCCATGGTGGAACCCCATAGGAGAATGTGTACTAAATGTATTGATTTCACTTTAAACAATAAAGATCAGCTGTTATCTTTAAAAGAATTATCACCAGAGGATTCTGACGAGGGGAAAGTTATGCCGACTAACTCTCCCCACGTGTTGGACCCTTTGACTCCCGCTCAAGGGACTCACGCTAAAATGGCTCCAAGTACATCAAAGACGCCCATAGCGATTACTTTGCAGGACATGGCGGCAATCATGGATAATACCCTGTCAGCGGTATTAGCCAGACTGCCTGAATTCAGAGGAAAGCCCGATAGCTCTGGGGTTAGACGTAATACAGAGCGCGCAGATGTTTTAAGGCCCATGTCTGATACTGTGTCACAATATGCAGAAGCTGAGGAAGAGCTTCAGTCTGTGGGTGACGTCTCTGACTCGGGGAAACCTGATTCAGATATGTCTACTTTTAAATTTAAGCTTGAGAACCTCCGGGTGTTGCTTGGAGAGGTTTTAGCTGCTCTGAATGACTGTGACACAATTGCAGTGCCAGAGAAATTGTGTAGACTGGATAAATACTACGCGGTGCCGGTGTGTACTGACGTTTTTCCAATACCTAAAAGGTTTACAGAAATTATTACTAAGGAGTGGGACAGACCCGGTGTGCCGTTTTCCCCCCTTCCTATTTTTAGAAAAATGTTTCCAATAGACGCCACTACACGGGACTTATGGCAGACAGTCCCTAAGGTGGAGGGAGCAGTTTCTACTTTAGCAAAGCGTACCACTATCCCTGTCGAGGACAGTTGTGCTTTTTCAGATCCAATGGATAAAAAATTAGAAGGTTACCTTAAGAAAATGTTTATTCAACAAGGTTTTATCCTGCAGCCCCTTGCATGCATTGCTCCTGTCACTGATGCTGCGGCGTTCTGGTTTGAGTCTCTGGAAGAGGCCTTTCAGACAGCTACTCCATTGACTGAAATACTTGACAATCTTAGAACACTTAAGCTAGCTAATTCTTTTGTTTCTGATGCCATTGTTCATTTGACTAAACTAACGGCTAAGAATTCTGGATTCGCCATCCAGGCTCGTAGGGCGCTATGTCTTAAATCTTGGTCAGCTGACTTGACTTCAAAGTCTAAATTACTTAACATTCTCTTCAAGGGGCAGACCCTATTCGGGCCTGGTTTGAAAGAAATTATTGCTGACATTACTGGAGGTAAGGGTCATACCCTTCCTCAGGACAGGGCCAAATCAAGGGCCAAACAGTCTAATTTTCGTGCCTTTCGAAACTTCAAGGCAGGTGCAGCATCAACTTCCTCTGCTACAAAACAAGAGGGAACTTTTGCGCAATCCAAGCCGGCCTGGAAATCTAACCAGGCCTGGAGCAAAGGCAAGCAGGCCAGAAAGCCTGCTGCTGCCTCTAAGACAGCATGAAGGAACGGCCCCCTATCCGGCAACGGATCTAGTAGGGGGCAGACTTTCTCTCTTCGCCCAGGCGTGGGCAAGAGATGTTCAGGATCCCTGGGCATTGGAGATCATATCTCAGGCATATCTTCTGGACTTCAAAGCTTCCCCCCCACAAGGGAGATTTCACCTTTCGAGATTATCTGTAAACCAGATAAAGAAAGAGGCATTCTTACGCTGTGTGCAAGACCTCCTAATAATGGGAGTGATCCATCCAGTTCCACAGATGGAACAAGGACAGGGATTTTATTCAAATCTGTTTGTGGTTCCCAAAAAAGAGGGAACCTTCAGACCAATTTTGGATCTTAAGATCTTAAACAAATTCCTCAGAGTTCCATCGTTCAAAATGGAAACTATTCGCACAATCCTACCTATGATCCAGGAGGGTCAGTACATGACCACAGTGGATTTGAAGGATGCTTACCTTCACATACCGATTCACAAAGATCATCATCGGTTCTTAAGGTTTGCCTTTCTAGACAGGCATTACCAGTTTGTGGCTCTTCCCTTCGGGTTAGCTACAGCCCCAAGAATTTTTACAAAGGTTCTGGGGTCTCTTCTGGCGGTTCTAAGACCACGGGGCATAGTAGTGGACCCTTATCTAGACGACATCCTGATACAGGCGTCAAACTTCCAAATTGCCAAATCTCATACGGACATAGTGTTGGCATTTCTGAGGTCGCATGGGTGGAAAGTGAACGAGGGAAAGAGTTCTCTATCACCCCTCACAAGGGTTTCCTTCCTAGGAACTCTGATAGATTCTGTAGAAATGAAAATTTACCTGACGGAGTCAAGGTTATCAAAGCTTCTAAATTCCTGCCGTGTTCTTCACTACATTCCGCGCCCTTCGGTGGCTCAGTGCATGGAAGTGATCGGCTTAATGGTAGCGGGGATGGACATAGTGCCATTTGCGCGCCTACATCTCAGACTGCTGCAATTATGCATGCTCAGTCAGTGGAATGGGGATTACACAGATTTGTCCCCTCTGCTAAATCTGGATCAAGAGACCAGAGATTCTCTTCTCTGGTGGCTATCTCGGGTCCATCTGTCCAAAGGTATGACCTTTCGCAGGCCAGATTGGACAATTGTAACAACAGATGCCAGCCTTCTAGGTTGGGGTGCAGTCTGGAATTCCCTGAAGGCTCAGGGATCGTGGACACAGGAGGAGAAACTCCTCCCAATAAATATTCTGGAGTTAAGAGCAATATTCAATGCTCTTCTAGCTTGGCCTCAGTTAGCAACCCTGAGGTTCATCAGATTTCAGTCGGACAACATCACGACTGTGGCTTACATCAACCATCAAGGGGGGACCAGGAGCTCCCTAGCGATGTTAGAAGTCTCCAAGATAATTCGCTGGGCAGAGACTCACTCTTGCCATCTATCAGCGATCCATATCCCAGGTGTAGAGAACTGGGAGGCGGATTTTCTAAGTCGTCAGACTTTTCATCCGGGGGAGTGGGAACTCCATCCGGAGGTGTTTGCTCAATTGGTTCATCGTTGGGGCACACCAGAATTCGATCTCATGGCGTCTCGCCAGAACGCCAAGCTTCCTTGTTACGGGTCCAGGTCCAGGGACCCAGAAGCGACGCTGATAGATGCTCTAGCAGCACCGTGGTTCTTCAACCTGGCTTATGTGTTTCCACCGTTTTCTCTGCTCCCTCGACTGATTGCCAAAATCAAACAGGAAAGAGCATCGGTGATCTTGATCGTGCCTGCGTGGCCACGCAGGACCTGGTATGCAGACCTGGTGGACATTTCATCCTTTCCACCTTGGCCTCTGCCTCTGAGACAAGACCTTCTACTACAAGGTCCTTTCAATCATCCAAATCTAATTTCTCTGAGACTGACTGCCTGGAGATTGAACGCTTGATTTTATCAAGACGTGGCTTCTCCGAGTCAGTCATTGATACCTTAATACAGGCACGAAAGCCTGTAACCAGGAAAATCTACCATAAGATATGGCGCAAATATCTTCATTGGTGTGAATCCAGTAATTACTCATGGAGTAAGGTTAGGATTCCTAGGATATTGTCCTTTCTCCAAGAGGGTTTGGATAAAGGATTATCAGCTAGTTCTTTAAAGGGACAGATTTCTGCTCTGTCTATCCTTTTGCACAAGCGTCTGGCAGAGGTTCCAGACGTCCAGGCATTTTGTCAGGCTTTGGTTAGAATTAAGCCTGTGTTTAAACCTGTTGCTCCTCCATGGAGCTTAAACTTCGTTCTTAATGTTCTTCAAGGAGTTCCGTTTGAACCCCTTCATTCCATTGATATCAAACTTTTATCTTGGAAAGTTCTGTTTTTGATGGCTATTTCCTCGGCTCGTAGAGTCTCTGAGTTATCAGCTTTACAATGTGATTCTCCTTATCTGATTTTCCATACAGATAAAGTAGTTCAGCGTACTAAACCTGGGTTTTTACCTAAGGTAGTTTCCAACAAGAATATCAATCAGGAGATTGTTGTTCCATCATTGTGTCCTAATCCTTCTTCAAAGAAGGAACGTCTTTTACATAATTTGGACGTAGTCCGTGCTTTAAAGTTTTACTTACAAGCGACTAAAGATTTTCGTCAAACATCTTCCCTGTTTGTTGTTTACTCTGAACAGAGGAGAGGTCAAAAGGCTTCGGCATCCTCTCTTTCTTTTTGGCTTCGGAGCGTAATACGCTTAGCCTATGAGACTGCTGGCCAGCAGCCCCCTGAAAGGATTACAGCTCATTCTACTAGAGCTCTGGCTTCCACCTGGGCCTTTAAAAATAAGGCTTCTGTTGAACAGATTTGCAAAGCGGCGACTTGGTCTTCACTTCATACCTTTTCAAAATTTTACAAATTTGATACTTTTGCTTCTTCGGAGGCTATTTTTGGGAGAAAGGTTCTACAGGCAGTGTTCCCTTCCGTTTAAGTACCTGCCTTGTCCCTCCCTTCATCCGTGTACTTTAGCTTTGGTATTGGTATCCCACAAGTAATGGATGATCCGTGGACTGGATACAGCTAACAAGAGAAAACATAATTTATGCTTACCTGATAAATTTATCAGGTCTAAATTTTAAACTACAGTCACCACTGCACCCTATGGTTTCTCCTTTCTCGGCTAGTTTCGGTCGAATGACCGGATATGGCAGTTAGGGGAGGAGCTATATAGCAGCTCTGCTGTGGGTGATCCTCTTGCAACTTCCTGTTGGGAAGGAGAATATCCCACAAGTAATGGATGATCCGTGGACTGGATACACCACAAGAGAAATAAATTTATCAGGTAAGCATAAATTATGTTTTTTTTCATTATAAAAATTGAAACTTTTGATTTGGGTAGTGGATTAATTTTTCAGCGGAATTGGCTGTCTTTATTTTATCCCTCCCTCTCTAGTGACTCTTGCGTGGAAGTTCCACATCTTGGGTATCTGCTATCCCATACGTCACTAGCTCATGGACTCTTGCTAATTACATGAAAGAAAACATAATTTATGTAAGAACTTACCTGATAAATTTCATATTAGCAAGAGTCCATGAGGCCCACCCTTTTTGTGGTGGTTATGATTTTTTTTTGTATAAAGCACAATTATTCCAATTCCTTATTTTTGATGCTTTCGCTCCTTTCTTATCACCCCACTTCTTGGCTATTCGTTAAACTGAATTGTGGGTGTGGTGAGGGGTGTATTTATAGGCATTTTAAGGTTTGGGAAACTTTGCCCCTCCTGGTAGGAATGTATATCCCATACGTCCCTAGCTCATGGACTCTTGCTAATATGAAAGAAATGAATTTATCAGGTAAGTTCTTACATAAATTATGTTATCCGTAGTATGATAGTCCTTGCCCCTTGTTCCAAGGCCGTAGCTCTCAGAGTAAAGTAGCGAGAGTCCTGTGTCAATAGTCAATAGTGATGCCAGCTGCTCAGATCGCCTGTGAGGACTGCTCTGCTTAAGATTGTTAGATAGGTTCCTCCTATCCCGAGGGACAAGTTTTTAGAGTGATACGGTATAACCCTCTACCTCCAAAACTTTGTTTACCCTGGGGTCCTGGGAGATTTCCAGTAGCCTACGTTAACCAAGCTGACTTTAAACAATACCAGGTTCCTGGCTTCTTCCAATGTTCAGGCTCTATCGTCAGCTAGAGCTGCTCCAATGTGCAAGCCTCCTAGGGGTAATGGAACAGACTGTGGCCCCACGGACTGAGCCTGGCTTGATCTGGCTTCCGTGATCCACTTGCCGCCTCTTCCCTCTCTACTCGGCAGCGGGCCGGTGTAGTGTTCCACTCCACACCGATGGCCAGAATTTGTGGTGGGTAACAGTGGCATAGGTCTTAAACCAGGGATGCCGATTTTGTGCGTCTACTACTGCTCCTCCTACCTCTGGAAGTCAGAGCCTGTGAGTCATATTATTACACAGCCTGTCCCAGTCTCATCGATTCTACAGAGAGGATTTTTGCAATCAACGGTCTACTGTTTTCAAGCTTGTAAAGGGGATTTATGTTCACTTACACAGCATACTTTGCATGATATACAATGCAGCTACCATTTTTCAGCAGGTTCGATAGTAGTACAAAGTTGTCATCCATTCCCCCCGCTATTTCACCCATTCTCAGAGCATTGCAGATTGATAAATATAACGTGCGCACAAGTCATCAGGCACAGCTCATCGGATCAACATTTTCAACACCGCTCCAGACTTTGATTAATATAAATCATGCTTCACCTATCAGCGCTAATGTGAGTAAGCTTTTTGCAATAGCTCTGACATAAGAGGGAATAACAAGATTGAGGGTCGGCACATGGCAATGCGCTAAAGGGGGTAATAACAGACTTTCTGCACATCCAGTAAATATTCTAAGGGGCTTAGGTAATGTACTTTGTAAACAGACATTTAAACAAATATTTATAAATACAGATGAGTCACACAGAAGGTTTAGCACTACCATACTTTAGTTAACTGTGGGAGTTTGATGCTATGTTGGAAATTTGGCAAGAGTTAATATCCTTTTTGGTTTTACCAGTATTGGGGTCTCTTTGAAGGAACAATGCACTGTAAAATTGGTTTCACGTTAATGTGCTCCCGATTACATCTTATAGTGGCAGCTGAGTGTAAAGTGTATGGAAACATGTTCATTTAGTTTTTTATAAATATATGAAATAGCTATTTTTGCTGATTGAAACCTCAAACTATTTTTCTCAAGAGCGTACTTAAAGTATATAAATGAGCTGAGCCTGCAGAAATAGCGCAGACCCTTATAATCTTATCTTTCTCTCTATACATTAATACTTCCTACACAATGGCCAAGAGAGACAGCAATTGAAAAGGACAATGTTGTTGCATATCTCTTTCATACCCTACTGGGAACATTATTGCTGCTTGCTGACTCTTGTTTACATAGATAATACTAAAGTATTCATATTTTCAGTATAGGTGGTGATTTCAACAGGCAAAATCAAATAATATAAATGATAAAATAAAGCTAAAGTAGTTGTTTGTTCACAATTTGATACACTCCAGTGTGTAATGCAGATCATAGGGAACATAATAAAATTACTGCACAATGTCCATTTAAGCCTAAAGAAAAAACTACAGAAATTGTAAAGAGTGATTTATTTATTCTTTCCATCTTAATATGGGAAGTGTCCACAGCTGCATTCCTTTCTTTTGGGAAATACTGAACCTGGCCACAAGGAGGAGGAAAAGACACCCAGTGAAAATACTTAAATACCTCCCCCACTTCCTCATAACCCAAGTCATTCTTTGCCTTTCGTCAAAAGAGGTTGGCAGAGAAGTGTTAGAAGATTTCGGAGTAGTCTCTTATGGAGGGTAGTACTCTTTGAGATGGGACTGGAGTTTTAAGTAGTCCTGTCAGCCTCTCAGTGAGAGCATGGATGAAAGCTAGAGTCCGGAGATGCAGATAGTATTTCTGCGAAACCATCCCGATATTAACTGCTCCATAGGCAATCAGTGTTGACGAGTTTTGCTGCCTGCTTTCTTCACTCAAGTCCATGTCAGAAGCGATGCTACTATCTGTCACACTTGAAGGGCCGTGTTCATGTTCCACAGCGTAGATTCTGTATGATAACGCAAGAAGACAGGGTCACAGTGTGACTCCTTTTATCTGTATAGAATCAAGGGTTAATATCTCCTTAGGGGGCATTATTGAACAGGGGGGAATAATAATCTTATATGTTTACTTGATTTATGCTGCTTTATGTGTAAGATGTTATGGGCACTATGTGATTCATTCCCTCTTTCCTGACCGGGTCTATCAGAGAGGAGTCATACATCTCTGTACTGTCTGGGTCATAGGAGGGGGTGAGTGCCCCAGCCATTGGGGTATAGAGGTGCCGTTTTTTTTAATAAAATAAGATGTTTTATTTCTCTAGTTCTACATTTATTGAACTAGCGATGGAGGATTCTGTTACTTTAGAGAGGGCACTCTCTCTATTCCTAATGAGTAATTCCTGTTTATATGATGAGGAGGCCTTAGTTCCCCCTCTCAATTATGTTCCATATGCCTTGATAATGTGATAATATCAAACATGTTTGATACCACGGAGCCATCCAACTCTGTGGAGTTGTCGTCCAGTGAGGTGCGAACCCTACATTGTTATCTCTTTACACATGCAGTTTTCCCGTAGCATTGCTGATCCTCCATCTGGAGGGGGCCTTTTTTCACCAGACATTACTGCGCAGTTCAGACGGCCTTTAATGCTTTACCTCGCCCTGCTAAGCTCAAACGAAAGGTTACATATTGCACTCCTTCCCAGAGTACATAAAATAATTTATTGGATTTAACTGATATGGTTATCCGAGGATGAAGTTGTTTCTGAGACTTCAGAGTACGAACATTCTGGGTCGGAGTCTGCTGCCTCTAAACCTCCGGCTGCGGAGGAACCAGACTTTAGTTTTAGTAATTGTGCTTTCTTCTAAAGGAAGTCTTTGGCGAATTCACAGGTTCCAGAGGTCATAGTGCCTAATGCACCTTTAATTCCTAAATTGAATAGAGTTGAGGACCAGGGGGTGCCTTACCCTTCCCTGCCCCTGTTAGATGGCGAACATTATTAAGAATGAAGGGGACAGGATTGGATTCCTTTTTCCCCTCTTCTCCCTTTAACAAATTGTTACCGGTCCTGGACTCTCAATGTAGTTGTGAGGTTTCGTCCCTAATTGGGATGGCGTTAGCTTCACCTTTGCTAAAACGTACTACTATCCCACCTGGGGCTAGTTCTTCGTTTGAAGAGCCCATGGATAAGAGATGGAAACTCTGTTAAGAATGATGTTTCAGCATACAGGATATTTGTTTCAACCGGCATCTGTTGCCACGGTTGCTGGAGCAATTACTTTCTTGTGTCACTCCATATAGGATTGATCGAGGTGGAAGGTCCCCTCAACGTTACTCAGGAAAGATTTACGGTCTTGATAGTTGCTAATTCTTTTATCTGTGACAGATTATTTGCTGGAATGCTATGGCTTTTTCAGCTTTTCCTGTTCAGGCCCGTCGGGTCTGCGGATATGACTTCTTCTAAGTCTAGACTTCTTCCCTCCCCTTTAAGGGAATGATTTTGTTTGGTCCAGGCCTGGACTCAATTATCTCTATGGAACTAGGACGATTTTCGTTCTTTTCGTTATGATAAAGCCCATGTCAGCAGTCCTACACTAAGCCAGAACAAACAATGAGCTCTTGGAAGCCGGCTCAGTCCTGGAATAAATCCAAGCAGAGCCAGGTGAGTCTACGTTGGCATGAATGAGCGGTCCCCTGTCCTCTTCTGGATCGTGTAGGGGGCAGTATGTTGCTCTTTCAGTCGCTTGGTTCAGGGACGTGCAGGATCCATGGGTCCCGAAGGTCATAGCTCAAGGTTTTAAGTCTCAGCCACCCTAGGGCAGATTCCTCCAGTCTTTCTGACACTGTAAGGAGGGAAGCCTTTCTGGGGTGTGTACGGGATTTGTCCTCTTAGGAGTTATTGTCCCAGTGCCTATAAAAGTGAGAGGTTTGGGATACTATTGAAACCTTTTTTGTGGTCCCTAAGAAGGGAGGAACTTCCCATCTGATTCTGGACCTAAAGCAAGTTTTTTTATGTCGCCTCGTTCAAGATGGAGACAATAAAGGCCATTCTTCCCTTTTGTTCAGGAAGGGCAGTTCATGACCACCATAGATCCACTACCAGTTCCTAAGGTTGTCTTCCTGGACCAGCACTTCCAGTTTATTGCCCATCCGTTTGGTCTAGCTACGGCTTCAAGAAATTTTTTAAAGAAGTGGACCATTCGGAATCTCTCATCTGTCTTCTTTATTCTCATGGATGGAAGATAATCTAGAGAGAGTTCTTGTGTCAAAAACCACGGGTACTATAATATTGTCCATAGACATGAGAATATTTCTATCAGACCAGAGTCGTTGCAAGCTAGCTTCAACACGTCTTGCCCTCCAGATCTCCTTGAGTCCATCTGTGGCTTGATGTATGGCGGTGCTTGGTCTCATGGTGTCGAGCATGGACATCATTTCCCTTGTCAGGTTTCACCTCAGACTGTTGCATCTGCGCATGCTGAAGTGGTGGAACGACGATCGTTTGGATCTGTCTCAACAGATTTCTCTGGACAACCGATAGAGAGAATCACTCTCTTGGGGGTTTTATCCGGATCACTTGTCCTGAGGGATGTCCGTCTCGAGCCCATCCTGGGTGGTTGTGACTACGGTTGTGAGTCAGGATAAGGAGCTGATTGGGGTGCCAGGAAGGCACAGGGCCTATGGTCTCAACCATCAGGGGAGATCGAGAAGCTCCCTAGTTATGAGGGAAGTATCTCAGATTCTGGTTTGGGGGAGACCCACATTTGTTTGCTGTCAGCAACCCACATTCTGGGTGTGGGCAACAAGTAAGCGGATTTCCTCAGCAGTCAATCCTTTCAGCTGGGGGAATGGTCTTTCCATTCCGAGTGTTAGCGGAGATTTGCAAGAGGAAGATCTTATGTCATCTCAATACCGAGCTACCCAGATATGGGTCGTGGGCAGGGACTCTCAGGCAGAGCTAATAGATGCATTAGCGGTGCCTTGGAGGTTCAATCTAATTTATCTTTTCCAGGTATTTCCACTACTTCCTAGTGTAGTGGCTTGAGTCAAGCAGGCGTCAGTGATACTGATTGCTCCGTCTTGGCCGTGAAGGATATGGTTTGCGGATTTAGTGCGGATGTCATTGTCTCATATGTGGAAGTTACCTTGTCGCAGGGAGCTGCTGATCAAGGTTTCTTGTTCATCGATATCTAGATTCTCTGAGGCTGACTGCACGGAGATTGAACACTTAGTCCTAGTCAAGAGAGGGTTTTCTGAGAGAGTTATTTTTATTCTCATCAAGTTCTTAAACTGGTTGCTCGTTGCATCTATCTTCAGGTGTGGAGGACCTACTTACTCTGTTCTCCAGGATGAAATGGAGAAGGGCCTTTCTGCAGGTCCCCTGATGGGACAGTTTTCGGCCCTGTCTGTGTTACTGCACAAGAGGTTCGCTGAGCTTCCAGATGTGCAGCCATTTGTTAAGGCTCTGTTGGGATCAGACCTGTGTTTAGATCTAGGCTCCTCCTTGGAGTTTAAATCTTGTTCTTAAGGTTCTGCAACGGGCTCCGTTTTAGCCTATGCATCAAGTAGACATAAAATTGTTATTGTCTTGGATGGTTTCTTTTCTACTGGTTATTGCTTACGCACCCAGAGTATCTGTGATTGCTGCCTTGCAATGTGTCCTCCTTATCTGGCTTTTCCTGCCAATAAGGCTGTTTTACGAACCGAGTTAGGTTTCTTCCTAAGGTTGTGTCAATTTGCAACATCAATCAAGAGATTTTGGTTCCTTTTTTATGTCCTAATCCTCCTTCGTCGAAGGAACGTTTATAACGTATTATGGATGGGGCTTGTGCCTTGAAGTTCTATCTTCAGGCCACGAAGTAAGTTAGACAAACCTCTTTTTCTGTTTGTTCTCTTTCGGGAAGCGTAGGGGTCAGAGGGCCTTTTCGACTTCCTTATTTTTTTGACTGAGGAGTGTCATCCGCTTAGCATAGAGACGGCGGGACCTAAGCCTCCTTTGTGGATTACGGCTCATTCTACGAGAGCAGTGGTTTCCTTTTGGGCCTTCAAAGATGAGGCCTCTATGGATCAGATTTGTAAGGTGGTTACCTGATTCTCGTTACATACTTTTTCTAAATTTTACAAGTTTTATGTTTTTGCTTCTGCTGAAGCAGCCTTTGATAGAGAGGTTTTGCAGGCTGTGGTGCCCTCAGATTAGGGTCCGCGTCTCCTTTTCCCTCCCGTTAGCATTCCGTGTACTGTAGAGCTTGGGTATAAGTTTCCCAAAAGTAAGGAATGCAGCTGTGGACTCTTCCCATATTAAGATGGAAAACCTAAATTATGCTTACCTGATAATTTCATTTCCATCTGTATGGGAAGAGTCCACAGCTCCCGCCCGTGTTCTCCAATGGGCGGGCCTAAATTATTATTTTTTTTCTTCTGGCACCTTTTTTACCCAGATATTTCTCCTATTGTTCCTTGTTCCCTCGGCAGAATGACTGGGGTTATAAGGAAGTGGGGGAGGTATTTAAGCCTTTTGGCTGGGTGTCTTTGCCTCCTCCTGGTGGCCAGGTTCAGTATTTCCCAAAAGTAAGGAATGCAGCTGTGGACTCTTCCCATACAGATGGAAATTAAATTATCAGGTAAGCATAATTTATGGGGGGGTTTTCTCCAGGTGAAAACGATGCTAAGATTTCATGTAGCATAGAACAAACAGAAGATCAGTGGCTAAGACATGTCAAACCATCAGAGCAGCAAATTTGTGCCAATTTAAGTACATGTGAATGTACGTGTGGGACATGTCTGAGGGATGCAGGGTGCAGGTGAGTGTAAGTGTGTCATATGTCTGTTGGAAGTAGGGCACATGTGAGTGTATGTGTGTGACATGTCTGTTGAAAGTAGGGCACATGTGAGTGTATGTGTGTCATATGTCTGAGGGAAGTAGGGCACATGTGAGTGTATGTGTGTCATATGTCTGAGGGAAGTAGGGCACATGTGAGTGTATGTGTGTGATATGTCTGTTGGAAGAAGGGCACATGTGAGTGTATGTGTGTGACATGTCTGTGGGAAATAGGGCACAGGTGAGTATGTCTGTGATGTGTGTGTGTATAATGTCTGAGGGAAGCAGGGCACATGTGTATGATATGTCTAAGGGATGCAAGGCGTAGGTGAGTGTATATGGGTGACACATAAGAGGGACGCAGGGCACAGGTGAGTGTATGTGTGTTAAATATTTGTGGGATGGAGGGGATAGGTGTGTGTACGTGTGACATATCTAAGGAAAGCAGTGTACATGTGTGACATGTCTGTGTTAAGGAGGGGATGGGTGAGTGTATGTATATGACATATCTAAGAAAAGCAGTTTACATGTGTGACCCTTGAGAGGAATGTAGAGCAAAGTGAGTGTTTGTGTGTCATCTCTGTGGGAAACAGGGCACATGTGATTGTGCATGTGTGATATGTCTAAGGGATCAGGGCACGTGTGAGTGTATGTGTGTGACATGTCTATGTTAAGTAGGGCATATGTGAGTGTGTGTGTGATGTCTCTGTGAAGCAGGGCACATGTGATTGTACGTGTGCGGTATGTCTGTGGAAAACATAGGTGAGTGTATATGGATTACACGTGAGAGGGACGAGGGCATAGGTGAGTGTACATGTGTGACATGTCTGGGGGATGGAGGGGATAGATGTGTCTATGTGTATGGCATATCTAAGGAAAGCAGTGTAGGTGTGTGACATTTCAGAGGGATGTTGGGCAAAGTGAGTGTATGTCATGTCTGTGGGAAACAGGGCAAAGATAGTGTAAGTGTGCGACATGTGAGGGTTGCAGACAGGGGCGGAACTACAGGGGGTGCAGAGGTCGCAACTGCACTGATATCATGTGAGTGTGATGTGATGCTTCACTAGTGTCTCTGTCTCTGACTACATGGGTTAGTGTTTCTGTTTTACCCATTGGTGTTAATGTATGTGTGTGTATGTATGTATGTGTGTGTGTGTGAAATGTCTGAGGGAAGGGGTTAGTGTTTCTGTTTTACCCATTGGTGTGTGTGTGTGTGTATGTATGTATGTGTGTGTATGTATGTATGTGTGTGTGAAATGTCTGAGGGAAGGGGTTAGTGTTTCTGTTTTACCCATTGGTGTTTGTGTGTGTGTATGTGTGTGTATGTATGTGTGTGTGTATGTATATTTGTGGAACCAGCAATTTACAGGCCTTGTTACTACAGCATGGGGGGTAAACAGTGCCACTATACAGTACCACTATATACAGTACGGGGGCTGGACCATGTCACAGACTACTGTGGTCACTTTTTAAAGTATGTCACAGACTACTGTGGTCACTTTTTAAAGTACTGGGGTGGTTAGGGTCAGGCCAGCCATCTCACCTGCAGATTACAGACTGTCACTAACTCACTATATACAGGACTGGTGGGTTAAACAGTGTCACTATGTACAGTAGTAGGGGGTCAGAGCATCTCGCAGACTGTGGGCACAGGGTACCTCCTTTTGCAGACATGTAATCTGATTCACATTTTTTTTCTGTGTTAAATGTAAAAAAAAAAGATATGCATAAAATTCACCTTATTTTTTGGGGGGCTTCTTAGATTCTTGCACCTGGGCCCTGTGGTTTCTAGTTACGCCTCTGGTTGCAGGCCACAGGTGAGTGTACGTGTGAGATGTGTCTGTGGGAAACGGCACAGATAGTGTATGTGTGCGACGTGTGAGGGTTGCAGGCCATAGGTGAGTGTAAGTGTGTGAAATGTTTGTGGGATGGAGGGGATAGGTGTGTGTACGTGTGACATATCTCAGGAAAGCAGGATAGGTGAGTGTACGTATATGACTTATCTAAGAAAAGCAGTTTACATGTGTGACACTTGAGAGGGATGTTGGGCAAAGTGAGTGTGTGCCATGTATGTGGGAAGCAGGGCACATGATTGTACGTGTGTGATATATCTAAGGGATGCAGGGCATAGGTGAGTGTATATGGATGACACGTAAGAGGGAGGCAGGGCACAATTGTGTGTATGTGTATGACATAGCTAAGGAAAGCAGTGTACGTGTGTGACACTTCAGAGGGATGTTGGGCAAAGTGAGTGTATGTCATGTCTGTGGGAAACAGGGCACAGATAGTGTATGTGTGCGATGTGTTAGGGTGCAGAACTACAGGGGGTGCAGAGGTCGCAACTGGGGGCCCATCTTTAAAAAAAATAAAAATGTTTTCAATAAAAAAACACTGCCACTGCCTGCACTGATATCATGTGAGTGTGACGTGATGCTTTACTAGTGTCTCTGACTACAGGGGTTAGTGTTTCTGTTTTACCCATTGGTGTTTGTATGTGTGTGTGTGTGTATGTTTGTGGAACCAGCAAATTACAGACCTTGTTACTACAGCATGGGGGGTGGGGGTAAACAGTGTCACTATACAGTACCACTATATACAGTACGGGGGAGCTGGACCATGTCAAACTACTGTGATCACTTTATAAAGTACTGGGGCGGGTAGGGTCAGGCCAGCCATCTCACCAGCAGATTACAGACTGTGTCACTAACTCACTATATACAGTACTGGTGGGTTAAACAGTGTCACTATATACAGTAATAGGGTGTCAGACCATCTCACAGACTGTGGGCACAGGGTACCTCTTTTTGCAGACGTAATCGGATTCACATTTTTTTCTGTGTTAAATGTAAAAAAGGATATGTATAAAATTCACCTTATTTTTTTAGGGGGGGGTGGGGTAAAGGGGGCTTCTAAAATTCTTGCACCTGGGCCCTGTGGTTTCTAGTTACGCCTCTGGTTGCAGGGCCCAGGTGAGTGTACATGTGAGATGTACATGTGAGATGTGTCTGTGTGTGATGTGTGAGGGTTGCAGGGCACAGCAGGTGAGTGTATGTGTGAGATGTGTCTGTGGGAAACAGGGCACAAGTGAGTCTACATGTCTGATGTGTATGCTCACTAATAAAGTTTATTTCTTTCATGTAATTAGCAAGAGTCCATGAGCTAGTGACGTATGGGATATACATTCCTACCAGGAGGGGCAAAGTTTCCCAAACCTCAAAATGCCTATAAATACACCCCTCACCACACCCACAATTCAGTTTTACAAACTTTGCCTCCCGTGGAGGTGGTGAAGTAAGTTTGTGCTAGATTCTACGTTGATATGCGCTTCGCAGCAGGCTGGAGCCCGGTTTTCCTCTCAGAGTGCAGTGAATGTCAGAGGGATGTGAAGAGAGTATTGCCTATTTGAATTCAATGGTCTCCTTCTACGGGATCTATTTCATAGGTTCTCTGTTATCGGTCGTAGAGATTCATCTCTTACCTCCCTTTTCAGATCGACGATATACTCTTATATACCATTACCTCTACTGATTCTCGTTTCAGTACTGGTTTGGCTATCTACTATATGTAGATGAGTGTCCTGGGGTAAGTAAGTCTTATTTTTTGTGACACTCTAAGCTATGGTTGGGCACTTTTATATAAAGTTCTAAATATATGTCTTTAAACTTATATTTGCCTTGATTCAGGATGATCAATATTCCTTATTTCAGACAAGTCAGTTTCATTATTTAAGGCGCCAATAATGTGGGCGTCTTTTTTGGCGCTAAAAAATGTGGGCGTCATTCTTGTCTCCACCTTTTTTTCACATTATTTCAGTCTCATTTTTTCATTGCTTCTGGTTGCTAGAGGCTTCTTCATTGGCATTCTTTCCCATTCCTGAAACTGTCATTTAAGGAATTGATAATTTTGCTTTATATGTTGTTTTTTCTATTACATATTGCAAGATGTCTCAGATTGACTCTGGATCAGAATCTACTTCTGGAAAGACGCTGCCTGATGCTGGTTCTACCAAAGTTAAGTGCATTTGTTGTAAACTTGTGGTAACTGTTCCTGCGGCTGTAGTTTGTGATGAATGTCATGATAAGCTTGCTAATGCAGATAGTATTTCCATTAGTAATATACCATTACCTGTTGCTGTTCCCTCAACATCTAATACTCAGGATGTTCCTGTTAATATAAGAGATTTTGTTTCTAAATCCTTTAGGAAGGCTATGTCTGTTTTTCCTCCTTCCAGTAAACGTAAAAGGTCTTTTAAAACTTCTAATTTTTCAGATGAAATTTTAAATGACCGTCATCATTCTGATTTGTCTGTTTCTGATGAGGATTTCTCTGGTTCAGAGGATTCTGTCTCAGATATTGACACTGATAAATCTTCATATTTATTTAAGATGGAATTTATTCGCTCTTTACTTAAAGAAGTTTTAATCGCTTTAGAGATGGAGGAATCTAGTCCTCTTGATACAAAATCTACTAAGCTTTTAAATTCGGTTTTTAAACCTCCTATGGTTATTCCAGAAGTTTTTCCTGTCCCTGATGCTATTTCTAAAGTAATTTCTAGGGAATGGAATAATATGGGTACTTCATTTACTCCTTCTCAAAGGTTTAAGAAATTGTATCCTGTGCCATCTGACAGATTAGAGTTTTGGGACAAAATCCCTAAAGTTGATGGGGCTATCTCTACTCTTGCTAAACGTACTACTATTCCTACGGCAGATAGTACTTCCTTTAAGGATCCTTTAGATAGGAAGATTGAATCCTTTCTAAGGAAAGCTTATTTATGTTCAGGAAAGGAAGGATAGAGGGCGCCACATGATGCAGATCAAAAAATAAATAAAAACAGCAGCAAATGGATCACAAGAACCACACGTCGTCCGGTAGACCTCTTTCAAGGGATGTCGTCAGGTGGGATTCCTCGTCTCACCAGGGAGAGTCCAGGGAAATCCAAAGTGGTGTGATGGGAGCAAGTTAGTATCCAATATGGTTCATACCAGAAAGTCCAAAAAAAAACAAATGGATGGTAGTGATATAAAATTGGCCTAGGCCAAAAATGATGCGGCAGATAGAGAGTTAAAATGTAATAAAATTTATTCCAAATTAAAAACAACAGCAACGCGTTTCTCAGTGTTCAACACTGTTTCATCAGGCTATACAAACATACTCTCAACTGCCATATTTAAAATAAACAGGAACCAATCAACAATCTGAACAGAATCCACACCCTAATTGGGGTATACCATTATACACTTAATGTGGTGAACAGCAGTTTTTGATTATAACATTGTTTTAAATAAAATTATATAAATTCTCTAAAAATCTGCAGAACCTATTATAGTATGCTATATAAGCAATCAATTACCAAAGACAACAAAATGTAGTGTCTTACTTGGGACATGACAATATTCTAATGTGTTATCAGTTATAACTCTGACATAGTCTCATAGTGGTATGAGCTATTTCATAGCAACAGCCTTTTGTGTAGTAACCACTTTTTGTGGTATGTATTTTCAACAATTTATACTATTACTGATGATATAGTATGATATATTGCTCCTTTGCTAATTTCGGAAATATGAGGAAATGATGTTTTATATATTTTTACTTTAAATTTAAATTTAAGAGCGACTATACTGGACGCTTCCTGTTGTCATAGCAACCCTCCTATGTCGGTCTAAAAACAAGTTTGATGACCGGGGGGGGGGGGGAGGTGTGGTTATAATCGTGCCCAGAGCTGCTAGATCTGTCAGGCTAAATATGAGTTACCCAATATATTGTTAACTATGGATGGCAATTGTGTTTGTGCTGTCTAAAAAGGATCATTACAAATAATAACACAGCGGCGTGACACAGAGTCTAATAGCGTGAATAATAACAAGGGGAGTGTGGGGATGACGATGCGGGGGGGTGTGTGAGATTGGGCCAGTCAGAGCGGCCAGTAGACTCCGAGCGCCAATACGGTGGATAAGGAATATAAGGGAGTGAACGATATGACGTATGTCCGTGTATAGGGGGCGTGTATGTGAATAAGCCGTATGTACGTGTATTGGGGGCGTGTATGTGAATAAGACGTATGTCCGTGTATTGGGGGCGTGTGTGTGAATAAGCCAATGGAAGGATCAGTCTATTTTAGGAACCTGTCAATGATCAAATGAATAACAAAGGAGACGGGCCACTATGTTTATCCCTAATTTGGTTGTACAAGAGAATATAACGTGTGGAATCATAACATGAGATGTATAATGTAATATATAACTAACAAAATAATGATGGGTTATGATAATTAGTAACATCTCATTATATGTGCATAAGGTGGAGATTGATCAGACTCCGAGGAGGGTGTTAATTATTAATACCTAAACGGTATGGGATGTGGGGGTGAATATGGATATGGTGATGTAGGATAATATGGATTATAAGTGAATACGTGATAATACTAATGTTCGTGACGCGACTAAATGGGAGTATTACTACATGCAGAATGGGGCATGAGACTAAAAGCAGCAGACCTAATGTCTATATTAATAAGAGGAGGGGAGGGAAGGGACATTAATGGATATGTCCAGTGGGGTAAATGTATTAAGCTACCAATATTAACACTATATGGTGAGGACTATATCTCAGGATCAAAAGATTGACTAAAATTGATATTGATAAAGGGTTCCCGATAGGAACAATTATAATGCTGCCAGTGTATAAAAAAATAGTATACACAGAGTGGGGGACCATGGGGCACCTAGACATGAGTGTTAATATTTCATGCAAGGACATCAATAATAAAATATGGCCATTAGTATGAATAATAACTAAGCCATTAGGCGATCCGTGGGGAGTGGTCAATATAAGCAAACAACATATGTGCTAGAGAAATTAATGAGGGAAGGAAGGGAGGATATGGTAATACCCAATGGTACCCTGAGTATAAATTTGTAAAAGATTCCTTAAGGGGACAGGTGGGGAAACTACTAATATTGGAATTTTAGTGGACAAAATTAGATACCAAATAACCACAGATCATGATACAATATGGTTTATGACTATGCCTATAGGTAATTCATCGTGAGTGGTGAAAGATAGTGATAGTGATATGTACTATATAGAAAGAAATACATTATGGAATAATGGGTCTATTATAATGGTTAATACCTTAATTAATGTATGCAAGCCTCAATATATAAACAAAGAGGGTTTAGAAGGCAGCTAGATCCATATTGAGGTTGAGACCATGGGGAAAGAGTGTTTTTAGCTTGTAGATCCAAAAAGTTTCCCTCTGTCTTAACCTATTGAATCTATTATACAGATGGGAATGAGGGATCATCTCAATAGGACAGATGTTAAATGTATTAGTAATACGTTTATGTATATTGTTACAATGTCTGGGAACACTATGATGTTGGTACTTGTTTTTGATGTTCCTTAGATGTTCATTCCATCTATTCCTGACTATCCTATAAGTACGACCCACATATTGGATCCCACAAAGTTTACAGGTTAATAAATAAATAACGTAAGTTGAGGTGCATGTTATAAATTGATGGATATTGTATGATTTTTTGGTGACACTAGATGTTAAGGTTTTACTACCAAATGTGGTGTATTTACACATATTACAGTTTTTTACAGAACATCTCCCTATTCCATTCTTTTTGGTTGTTGCATGTGCATTTAATCCTGTGCTACGTTTATGGACCACCACCTTACTAGGTGCTAAAACACTTTTGAGTGTTGGGGCTCGTCTAAAGACACATTTCGGTTCAGAGTCTACCAGATTTCCTAAGATTGGATCTTTTTTAATTATGCTCCAATGTTTTTTAATGATACGTTTGATTTTGGTATGGTTAACATTAAATTGAGTAATAAACAATGGATTGGAATAATCAGCTGATAAGGTATTTGTTTTGTTGTTCTTTGGTTTATGAGTAAAATATAGATTTCTATTGTCAAGTTTTGCTCGTTCATATCCAGTGTCAATTATTTGTTGAGGGTACCCTTTTTCCCTAAATCTGGATTTTAGGACTGTACTTTGTTGTTCAAAATCCTCAATATAGCTACAGTTCCTGCGTATCCTCTTAAACTGCCCATATGGAATGTTATTAAGCCAAGAGTGGTAATGATTACTTGTATAGTTAAGATAACTATTACAGTCGACTGTTTTGAAATGTGTAGTAGTAATGATTTTGTTGTCATTGGAAAAAGATAGGTACAGATCTAGGAATACTACAGATTGATGGTCGATAGTGCTGGAGAAAGTAAGACCCATTGTATTGGAATTTAGATAAGCAACAAAAGATTCAGCAGACGGAATGTTACCTTTCCATACAAATAACAGATCGTCTATGTACCTGCCATAGAAGACCAGGTTCGCTCCAAAGGCAGATCTATAAATGTACCTCTCCTCGAACAACCCCATGAAGAGGTTGGCAAAACTAGGAGCGAACCTGGTCCCCATTGCGGTACCTAGTATCTGTAAATAATATTCATCTTGGTAAACAAAATAGTTGTGTTCCAGAATAAACATAATCAATTGTAAAATGAACTCTTTTTGTAGTGTGGGGATATAAATATCCTGTGACAAAAACTCAGAAACTGCTTCAATCCCTAATTTATGTTGGATGTTGGAATATAAGGCATGGACATCACATGAAATCCAAATCAATTTCTCATCATAGTTGATCTGTTCCAATTTTTTAATCAGATCAGGAGAATCTTTGATATATGAATTCAATGTGGTGACATAGCGTTGAAGGTACCAATCAACATATGCAGATATATTATCCGTTAGGCTTCCGATGCCGGCTATAATAGGTCTACCTGGTGGGCATTGGGCATCTTTATGCACCTTTGGCAAATGATAGTAAAAAGCGCAATTCGGTTTTATGGGAATTAGAAAGTTCTTTTCAGCCGTGTTTATGATTCCTTCTTGGTATCCAAAGTTGATAATACCTGTTAAAATTTTAAGAAATTTTTCAGTGGGATCGGTACATAATTTTCTATAATATTTTTGATCGCTTAATATTTTGTTAGCTTCACATAGGTAGTCCGAGATATCCTGCAGGATAATACCTCCGCCTTTATCTGCCTGGCGTATTACAAGGCTGGAATTATTTTTAAGGGCTTTTAATGCTTTTATTTCATTGGGAGTGAGATTATTATTTTTATAATGAGAGGTAATGGGAAGTTTTTCTAAGTCTTCCAGTATATATTCTTTGAACAATTCTAAATGGGTATTGTTTTTTAGTACAGGAGAAAAATTAGATTTCCTTTTTAGATCAGTATGAATATAATCATTCAAAAGGTGATCAGTTAGATTTTCAGGTTCATGAAATATTATATTTTGGGAAATTCTAGCTTGCATATTATCCGTTAATATTGGGCAGGTGTTTGATTTAAGTTTTTTCTCAGCAAAATATTTTTGGAGTGATAGCTTATGAATGTATCTATTCACATCAACATATAATTCAAACATATTGTGGGAATTTGATGGACTAAATGACAGGCCTTTTCCCAAAACTCTAATTTCATCATCAGACAGTTGATGTGAAGATAAATTAAATATGCCACTGGCTAGTTTCTGTAATCTGTTCTTTTTGAGGGTTGATTTTCGTCCCCTAATTCCCCGTCTTCGTGGGCCCTTTTGCCTCTCTGATTTGGAGTATTGGTGACTAGTGGCTGTAAGAATTCTGCTATTTTGGGTTGGTGTAATCTGGGTGTTGGGCGCTTGTCTAAAAAAGACTGATCATAGTTTTCATTATCTCTTCTACATGACTCGAAAGTATTAGATGTCGATGGTTGGTTAAGATATTGTTCATCTGATCTATGTCTAGATCGTGTATCAAAATTAGTTGATGTTGATGGGTGATTGGAATATTGATCATCTGGTCTAGGTCTAGAATGGATTTCAGAAGATTGTCCAGCTGATCTCAGTCTGGAATGTGTGTCAGGATAAGAGTTATGTGAAGAAGAGTTGTGATGATTATGATTGGAATTAGAATAATTCTGGTGCTGGTTTCGATGTCTATTGGAATATGAATAATATTCTGACGTGTTATTCTGATACTGACCATTCTGTTTTGATTTAGGATAGATTGTTTTATTATGAATAGGTCTATTATTATTATTAAAATGTCTGGGGCCGTGTTGGTATTCTGACCTAGAGTTATAGTTAGACTCAAGTCTATTATGAGACTTGTCTCTTAGCATTGCAAATCTATTCTGAGATTCAAATCTATTGTAATCAACATTTCTATTCTGATCCATATGGTAAGCGGATCCTCTATATGAATCATTCTGATGATGATGTCTATTAGAATAATGATCATACCCAGAGTGGTAATTAGAATAATTCCTAGGAGTGTGATTAATATTATTGTTGGAATAATGTTCTTTGGGTTCATAATGGCGATTGGGATAGTTATTGTAACGATAATTGGAAACATTATTATTTCTATTTCTATTGCGAGTTCTCTCAACTAATGTCCATTCGTGTGTATTCTGCGGTTGGTTCTCCCTAGGTGTTTGGTTAGTACTACTCTCTTCTCTTTGGTTAGTGCCAATGGTATCTTGTGATGTTTTTTTCATATAAGTGTACACTACACCTTGTTTATAGTCTTCGTTGTCTCTGGCTAGTTTCTTATTCTTGAGATTAATAATATCTTGTTCATATTTGTCAATCCTATCCAATACTAGCTGATTGAGACCTTCATATTTCTCATTATTTTGTTCTGTTTGTAGTTGTTTCTGTATTAATTCAATTTCTTTACTTGCTTCATTGACTAATTTCTCTCTATGTGATATTAATATATTAATAAATTTAAAAGAGCATTCATTAAGTGCTGTTTCCCATTCAGATAATAATGTGGGGTTTATCTTTAAAGGAGCAATTTTTAAATATACGCAGACCTCTGGGTATCTGTTTGAGACTCAGATATTTCTTTAAGGTGTCTAAGTCCCACCAATGTCTGCATTCGTTTTTAAGCTGCTCCTCTAATCTGAAAAACATGGTTTGTATAGGGACTCCAGATGTATGTTCGTTCATGGGATCATTATCAATTATTTGTGTACTATTCGACCCTAAAAGTAGTCTTTTATTATGACGTTCGTTAATAGATAACATCCTGGCTACTCTCTTAGAGGGATTCGGCAAGTGTATAAACAATAACTAGTGTTTCAGTGAAGATATCACTAAAACACTTATAAGATGCGCCTAGGATAAGTATTACAAAGAGATATAAAAAATATATGAGCTGTAAAAATAAAAATAATAAATATAATATAAATAATTATATATAAATGTATAGAGTGGCAATGGCAGTTTTATAATATTAGTATCAGAACATTACTAGTAATGACACTCAAAAATAATAATAATAAAAAATAATAATAAAAGTAAAAATAACAATAAAACCTGTAAAGTTCAATGTATGTATTCTGATACAGAGTCCAAGAATATATAATGGCAATTCCAGAAGCTGATAGACAGGTGAGGGTATTCCAAGATAGTATAGGCTGCTCCTCCAGGGTGTTGTGCCGCAACACAGAAGATATATCTAGGAAAGGAAGGATAGAGGGCGCCACATGGTGCAGATCAAAAAATAAATAAAAACAGCAGCAAATGGATCACAAGAATCCTACTCACACAGTATAGAGCACTAATGTGCAGTATTCGCAGCCCGGAACCACACGTCGTCCGGTAGACCTCTTTCAAGGGGTGTCGTCAGGTGGGATTCCTCGTCTCACCAGGGAGAGTCCAGGGAAATCCAAAGTGGTGTGATGGGAGCAAGTTAGTATCCAATATGGTTCCTACCAGAAAGTCCCAAAAAAAAACAAATGGCTGGTAGTGATATAAAATTGGCCTAGGCCAAAAATGATGCGGCAGATAGAGAGTTAAAATGTAATAAAATTTATTCCAAATTAAAAACAACAGCAACGCGTTTCTCAGTGTTCAACACTGTTTCATCAGGCTATACAAACATACTCTCAACTGCCATATTTAAAATAAACAGGAACCAATCAACAATCTGAACAGAATCCACACCCTAATTGGGGTATACCATTATACACTTAATGTGGTGAACAGCAGTTTTTGTTTATAACATTGTTTTAAATAAAATTATATAAATTCTCTAAAAATCTGCAGAACCTATTATAGTATGCTATATAAGCAATCAATTACCAAAGACAACAAAATGTAGTGTCTTACTTGGGACATGACAATATTCTAATGTGTTATCAGTTATAACTCTGACATAGTCTCATAGTGGTATGAGCTATTTCATAGCAACAGCCTTTTGTGTAGTAACCACTTTTTGTGGTATGTATTTTCAAACTTAACAATTTATACTATTACTGATGATATAGTATGATATATTGCTCCTTTGCTAATTTCGGAAATATGAGGAAATGATGTTTTATATATTTTTACTTTAAATTTAAATTTAAGAGCGACTATACTGGACGCTTCCTGTTGTCATAGCAACCCTCCTATGTCGGTCTAAAAACAAGTTTGATGACCGGGGTGGGGGGAGGGGAGGGGAGGTGTGGTTATAATCGTGCCCAGAGCTGCTAGATCTGTCAGGCTAAATATGAGTTACCCAATATATTGTTAACTATGGTTGGCAATTGTGTTTGTGCGGTCTAAAAAGGATCATTACAAATAATAACACCGCGGCGTGACACAGTGTCTAATAGCGTGAATAATAACAAGGGGAGTGTGGGGATGACGATGCGGGGTGTGTGTGAGATTGGGCCAGTCAGAGCGGCCAGTAGACTCCGAGTGCCAATACGGTGGATAAGGAATATAAGGGAGTGAACGATATGGCGTATGTCCGTGTATAGGGGGCGTGTATGTGAATAAGCCGTATGTACGTGTATTGGGGGCGTGTATGTGAATAAGACGTATGCAGCCAGGATGTTATCTATTAACGAACGTCATAATAAAAGACTACTTTTAGGGTTGAATAGTACACAAATAATTGATAATGATCCCATGAACGAACATACATCTGGAGTCCCTATACAAACCATGTTTTTCAGATTAGAGGATCATCTTAAAAACGAATGCAGACATTGGTGGGACTTAGACACCTTAAAGAAATATCTGAGTCTCAAACAGATACCCAGAGGTCTGCGTATGTTTAAAAATTGCTCCTTTAAAGATAACCCCACATTATTATCTGAATGGGAAACAGCACTTAATGAATGCTCTTTTAAATTATAATTATATTATAGCTATTTTAGGATTAATATTTATTTTACAGGCAACTTTGTAATTATTTTAACCAGGTACAATAGCTATTAAATAGTTAAGAACTATTTAATAGTTACCTAGTTAAAATAATTACAAATTTACCTGTAAAATAAATCCTAACCTAAGATATAATTAAACCTAACACTACCCTATCAATAAAATAATTAAATAAACTACCTACAATTACCTACAATTAACCTAACACTACACTATCAATAAATTAATTAAACACAATTGCTACAAATAAATACAATTAAATAAACTATCTAAAGTACAAAAAATAAAAAAGAACTAAGTTACAGAAAATAATAAAATATTTACAAACATAAGAAAAATATTACAACAATTTTAAACTAATTACACCTACTCTAAGCCCCCTAATAAAATAACAAAGTCCCCCAAAATAAAAAATTCCCTACCCTATTCTAAAATACAAATATTACAAGCTCTTTTACCTTACCAGCCCTGAACAGGGCCCTTTGCGGGGCATGCCCCAAGAATTTCAGCTCTTTTGCCTGTAAAAAAAAACATACCATACCCCCCCCCCCCAACATTACAACCCACCACCCACATACCCCTAATCTAACCCAAACCCCCCTTAAATAAACCTAACACTAATCCCCTGAAGATCTTCCTACCTTGTCTTCACCATACCAGGTTCACCGATCCGTCCTGGCTCCAAGATCTTCATCCAACCCAAGCGGGGGTTGGCGATCCATAATCCGGTGCTCCAAAGTCTTCCTCCTATCCGGCAAGAAGAGGACATCCGGACCGGCAAACATCTTCTCCAAGCGGCATCTTCGATCTTCTTCCATCCGATGACGACCGGCTCCATCTTGAAGACCTCCAGCGCGGATCCATCCTCTTCTTCCGACGACTAGACGACGAATGACGGTTCCTTTAAGGGACGTCATCCAAGATGGCGTCCCTCGAATTCCGATTGGCTGATAGGATTCTATCAGCCAATCGGAATTAAGGTAGGAATTTTCTGATTGGCTGATGGAATCAGCCAATCAGAATATAGTTCAATCCGATTGGCTGATCCAATCAGCCAATCAGATTGAGCTTGCATTCTATTGGCTGATCGGAACAGCCAATAGAATGCGAGCTCAATCTGATTGGCTGATTGGATCAGCCAATCGGATTGAACTATATTCTGATTGGCTGATTCCATCAGCCAATCAGAAAATTCCTACCTTAATTCCGATTGGCTGATAGAATCCTATCAGCCAATCGGAATTCGAGGGACGCCATCTTGGATGACGTCCCTTAAAGGAACCGTCATTCGTCGTCTAGTCGTCGGAAGAAGAGGATGGATCCGCGCTGGAGGTCTTCAAGATGGAGCCGGTCGTCATCGGATGGAAGAACATAGAAGATGCCGCTTGGAGAAGATGTTTGCCGGTCCGGATGTCCTCTTCTTGCCGGATAGGAGGAAGACTTTGGAGCACCGGATTATGGATCGCCAACCCCCGCTTGGGTTGGATGAAGATCTTGGAGCCAGGACGGATCGGTGAACCTGGTATGGTGAAGACAAGGTAGGAAGATCTTCAGGGGATTAGTGTTAGGTTTATTTAAGGGGGGTTTGGGTTAGATTAGGGGTATGTGGGTGGTGGGTTGTAATGTTGGGGGGGGGGTATTGTATGTTTTTTTTACAGGCAAAAGAGCTGAAATTCTTGGGGCATGCCCCGCAAAGGGCCCTGCTCAGGGCTGGTAAGCTAACAGAGCTTGTAATATTTGTATTTTACAATAGGGTAGGGAATTTTTTATTTTGGGGGGCTTTGTTATTTTATTAGGGGGCTTAGAGTAGGTGTAATTAGTTTAAAATTGTTGTAATATTTTTCTTATGTTTGTAAATATTTTATTATTTTCTGTAACTTAGTTCTTTTTTATTTTTTGTACTTTAGATAGTTTATTTAATTGTATTTATTTGTAGCAATTGTGTTTAATTAATTTATTGATAGTGTAGTGTTAGGTTAATTGTAGGTAATTGTAGGTAGTTTATTTAATTATTTTATTGATAGGGTAGTGTTAGGTTTAATTATATCTTAGGTTAGGATTTATTTTACAGGTAAATTTGTTATTATTTTAACTAGGTAACTATTAAATAGTTCTTAACTATTTAATAGCTATTTCTCCAACATAGGTGTGTCCGGTCCACGGCGTCATCCTTACTTGTGGGATATTCTCCTCCCCAACAGGAAATGGCAAAGAGCCCAGCAAAGCTGGTCACATGATCCCTCCTAGGCTCCGCCTACCCCAGTCATTCTCTTTGCCGTTGTACAGGCAACATCTCCACGGAGATGGCTTAGAGTTTTTTAGTGTTTAACTGTAGTTTTTCATTATTCAATCAAGAGTTTGTTATTTTCAAATAGTGCTGGTACGTACTATTTACTCAGAAACAGAAAAGAGATGAAGAATTCTGTTTGTATGAGGAAAATGATTTTAGCAACCGTAACTAAAATCCATGGCTGTTCCACACAGGACTGTTGAGAGCATTAACTTCAGTTGGGGGAACAGTTTGCAGTCCTTTGCTGCTTGAGGTATGACACATTCTAACAAGACGATGTAATGCTGGAAGCTGTCATTTTCCCTATGGGATCCGGTAAGCCATGTTTATTACGATTGTAAATAAGGGCTTCACAAGGGCTTATTTAGACTGTAGACATTTTTTGGGCTAAATCGATTGATATTAACACTTATTTAGCCTTGAGGAATCATTTATTCTGGGTATTTTGATATAATTATATAGGCAGGCACTGTTTTAGACACCTTATTCTTTAGGGGCTTTCCCAAAGCATAGGCAGAGTCTCATTTTCGCGCCGGTGTTGCGCACTTGTTTTTGAGAGGCATGGCATGCAGTCGCATGTGAGAGGAGCTCTGATACTGATAAAAGACTTCTGAAGGCATCATTTGGTATCGTATTCCCCTTGGGTTTGGTTGGGTCTCAGCAAAGCAGATACCAGGGACTGTAAAGGGGTTAAAGCTTAAAACGGCTCCGGTTCCGTTATTTTAAGGGTTAAAGCTTCCAAAATTGGTGTGCAATATTTTCAAGGCTTTAAGACACTGTGGTGAAAGTTTGGTGAATTTTGAACAATTCCTTCATGTTTTTTCGCAATTGCAGTAATAAAGTGTGTTCAGTTTAAAATTTAAAGTGACAGTAACGGTTTTATTTCAAAACGTTTTTTGTAGGGGCATTGCAGTTGTACCTTACCTGGACGACATTCTGATTCAAGCGTCGTCCCTCCCTCGAGCAAAGGCTCACACGGACATCGTCCTGGCCTTTCTCAGATCGCACGGCTGGAAAGTGAACGTGGAAAAGAGTTCTCTATCCCCGTCAACAAGGGTTCCCTTCTTGGGAACAATTATAGACTCCTCAGAAATGAGGATTTTTCTAACAGAGGCCAGAAAGACAAAGCTTCTGGACTCTTGTCGAATACTTCATTCCGTTCCTCTTCCTTCCGTAGCTCAGTGCATGGAAGTGATCGGGTTGATGGTAGCGACAATGGACATAGTTCCTTTTGCGCGCATTCATCTAAGACCATTACAACTGTGCATGCTCAGTCAGTGGAATGGGGACTATACAGACTTGTCTCCAAAGATACAAGTAAATCAGAGGACCAGAGACTCACTCCGTTGGTGGCTGTCCCTGGACAACCTGTCACGAGGGATGACATTCCACAGACCAGAGTGGGTCATTGTCACGACCGACGCCAGTCTGATGGGCTGGGGCGCGGTCTGGGGATCCCTGAAAGCTCAGGGTCTTTGGTCTCGGGAAGAATCTCTTCTACCGATAAATATTCTGGAACTGAGAGCGATATTCAATGCTCTCAAGGCTTGGCCTCAGCTAGCGAGGACCAAGTTCATACGGTTTCAATCAGACAACATGACGACTGTTGCGTACATCAACCATCAGGGGGGAACAAGGAGTTCCCTAGCGATGGAAGAAGTGACCAAGATTATTCTATGGGCGGAGTCTCACTCCTGCCACCTGTCTGCTATCCACATCCCGGGAGTGGAAAATTGGGAAGCGGATTTTCTGAGTCGTCAGACATTGCATCCGGGGGAGTGGGAACTCCATCCGGAAATCTTTGCCCAAGTCACTCAACTTTGGGGCATTCCAGACATGGATCTGATGGCCTCTCGTCAGAACTTCAAAGTTCCTTGCTACGGGTCCAGATCCAGGGATCCCAAGGCGGCTCTAGTGGATGCACTAGTAGCACCTTGGACCTTCAAACTAGCTTATGTGTTCCCGCCGTTTCCTCTCATCCCCAGGCTGGTAGCCAGGATCAATCAGGAGAGGGCGTCGGTGATCTTGATAGCTCCTGCGTGGCCACGCAGGACTTGGTATGCAGATCTGGTGAATATGTCATCGGCTCCACCTTGGAAGCTACCTTTGAGACGAGACCTTCTTGTTCAGGGTCCGTTCGAACATCCGAATCTGGTTTCACTCCAGCTGACTGCTTGGAGATTGAACGCTTGATTTTATCGAAGCGAGGTTTCTCAGATTCTGTTATCGATACTCTTGTTCAGGCCAGAAAGCCTGTAACTAGAAAGATTTACCACAAAATTTGGAAAAAATATATCTGTTGGTGTGAATCTAAAGGATTCCCTTGGGACAAGGTTAAGATTCCTAGGATTCTATCCTTCCTTCAAGAAGGATTGGAAAAAGGATTATCGGCAAGTTCCCTGAAGGGACAGATTTCTGCCTTGTCGGTGTTACTTCACAAAAAACTGGCAGCTGTGCCAGATGTTCAAGCCTTTGTTCAGGCTCTGGTTAGAATCAAGCCTGTTTACAAACCTTTGACTCCTCCTTGGAGTCTCAATCTAGTTCTTTCAGTTCTTCAGGGGGTTCCGTTTGAACCCTTACATTCCGTTGATATTAAGTTATTATCTTGGAAAGTTTTGTTTTTAGTTGCAATTTCTTCTGCTAGAAGAGTTTCAGAATTATCTGCTCTGCAGTGTTCTCCTCCTTATCTGGTGTTCCATGCAGATAAGGTGGTTTTACGTACTAAACCTGGTTTTCTTCCAAAAGTTGTTTCTAACAAAAACATTAACCAGGAGATTATCGTACCTTCTCTGTGTCCGAAACCAGTTTCAAAGAAGGAACGCTTGTTGCACAATTTGGATGTTGTTCGCGCTCTAAAATTCTATTTAGATGCTACAAAGGATTTTAGACAAACATCTTCCCTGTTTGTTGTTTATTCAGGTAAAAGGAGAGGTCAAAAAGCAACTTCTACCTCTCTCTCTTTTTGGATTAAAAGCATCATCAGATTGGCTTACGAGACTGCCGGACGGCAGCCTCCCGAAAGAATCACGGCTCATTCCACTAGGGCTGTGGCTTCCACATGGGCCTTCAAGAACGAGGCTTCTGTTGATCAGATATGTAGGGCAGCGACTTGGTCTTCACTGCACACTTTTACCAAATTTTACAAGTTTGATACTTTTGCTTCTTCTGAGGCTATTTTTGGGAGAAAGGTTTTGCAAGCCGTGGTGCCTTCCATTTAGGTGACCTGATTTGCTCCCTCCCTTCATCCGTGTCCTAAAGCTTTGGTATTGGTTCCCACAAGTAAGGATGACGCCGTGGACCGGACACACCTATGTTGGAGAAAACAGAATTTATGTTTACCTGATAAATTTCTTTCTCCAACGGTGTGTCCGGTCCACGGCCCGCCCTGGTTTTTTTAATCAGGTCTGATAATTTATTTTCTTTAACTACAGTCACCACGGTACCATATGGTTTCTCCTATGCTATTATTCCTCCTTAACGTCGGTCGAATGACTGGGGTAGGCGGAGCCTAGGAGGGATCATGTGACCAGCTTTGCTGGGCTCTTTGCCATTTCCTGTTGGGGAGGAGAATATCCCACAAGTAAGGATGACGCCGTGGACCGGACACACCGTTGGAGAAAGAAATTTATCAGGTAAACATAAATTCTGTTTTTACCTGGTTAAAATAATAACAAAGTTACCTGTAAAATAAATATTAATCCTAAAATAGCTATAATATAAATGTAATTTATATTGTAGCTATATTAGGATTTATTTTACAGGTAAGTATTTAGCTTTAAATAGGAATAATTTATTTAATAAGAGTTAATTTATTTCGTTAGATAAAAATTATATTTAACTTAGGGGGGTGTTAGTGTTAGGGTTAGACTTAGCTTTAGGGGTTAATCAATTTATTAGAATAGCGGTGAGCTCCGGTCGGCAGATTAGGGGTTAATAATTGAAGTTAGGTGTCGGCGATGTTAGGGAGGGCAGATTAGGGGTTAATACTATTTATGATAGGGTTAGTGAGGCGGATTAGGGGTTAATAACTTTATTATAGTAGCGCTCAGGTCCGCTCGGCAGATTAGGGGTTAATAAGTGTAGGCAGGTGTCGGCGACGTTGTGGGGGGCAGATTAGGGGTTAATAAATATAACATAGGGGTCGGCGATGTTAGGGGTAGCAGATTAGGGGTACATAGGGATAACGTAGGTGGCGGCGGTTTACGGAGCGGCAGATTAGGGGTTAATAATAATATGCAGGGGTCAGCGATAGCGGGAGTGGCAGATTAGGGGTTAATAAGTGTAAGGTTAGGGGTGTTTAGACTCGGGGTACATGTTAGAGTGTTAGGTGCAGACGTAGAAAGTGTTTCCCCATAGGAAACAATGGGGCTGCGTTAGGAGCTGAACGCTGCTTTTTTGCAGGAGTTAGGGTTTTTTTCAGCTCAAACAGCCCCATTGTTTCCTATGGGAGAATCGTGCACGAGCACGTTTTTGAGGCCGGCCGCGTCCGTAAGCAACTCTGGTATCGAGAGTTGCATTTGCGGTAAAAATGCTCTACACTCCTTTTTTGGAGCCTAACGCAGCATTTGTTTGAACTCTCGATACCAGAGTTAAATTTATGGTGCGGCCAGAAAAAAACCCGCGGAGCGTTAACAGCCCATCTACCGCCAAACTCCAAATCTAGGCCAAAATGTGGTGAACAGCAGTTTTTGTTTATAACATTGTTTTAAATAAAATTATATAAATTCTCTAAAAATCTGCAGAACCTATTATAGTATGCTATATAAGCAATCAATTACCAAAGACAACAAAATGTAGTGTCTTACTTGGGACATGACAATATTCTAATGTGTTATCAGTTATAACTCTGACATAGTCTCATAGTGGTATGAGCTATTTCATAGCAACAGCCTTTTGTGTAGTAACCACTTTTTGTGGTATGTATTTTCAAACTTAACAATTTATACTATTACTGATGATATAGTATCATATATTGCTCCTTTGCTAATTTCGGAAATATGAGGAAATGATGTTTTATATATTTTTACTTTAAATTTAAATTTAAGAGCGACTATACTGGACGCTTCCTGTTGTCATAGCAACCCTCCTATGTCGGTCTAAAAACAAGTTTGATGACCGGGGGGGGGGGGAGGTGTGGTTATAATCGTGCCCAGAGCTGCTAGATCTGTCAGGCTAAATATGAGTTACCCAATATATTGTTAACTATGGTTGGCAATTGTGTTTGTGCGGTCTAAAAAGGATCATTACAAATAATAACACCGCGGCGTGACACAGTGTCTAATAGCGTGAATAATAACAAGGGGAGTGTGGGGATGACGATGCGGGGTGTGTGTGAGATTGGGCCAGTCAGAGCGGCCAGTAGACTCCGAGTGCCAATACGGTGGATAAGGAATATAAGGGAGTGAACGATATGACGTATGTCCGTGTATAGGGGGCGTGTATGTGAATAAGCCGTATGTACGTGTATTGGGGGCGTGTATGTGAATAAGACGTATGCAGCCAGGATGTTATCTATTAACGAACGTCATAATAAAAGACTACTTTTAGGGTTGAATAGTACACAAATAATTGATAATGATCCCATGAACGAACATACATCTGGAGTCCCTATACAAACCATGTTTTTCAGATTAGAGGATCAGCTTAAAAACGAATGCAGACATTGGTGGGACTTAGACACCTTAAAGAAATATCTGAGTCTCAAACAGATACCCAGAGGTCTGCGTATGTTTAAAAATTGCTCCTTTAAAGATAACCCCACATTATTATCTGAATGGGAAACAGCACTTAATGAATGCTCTTTTAAATTTATTAATATATTAATATCACATAGAGAGAAATTAGTCAATGAAGCAAGTAAAGAAATTGAATTAATACAGAAACAACTACAAACAGAACAAAATAATGAGAAATATGAAGGTCTCAATCAGCTAGTATTGGATAGGATTGACAAATATGAACAAGATATTATTAATCTCAAGAATAAGAAACTAGCCAGAGACAACGAAGACTATAAACAAGGTGTAGTGTACACTTATATGAAAAAAACATCACAAGATACCATTGGCACTAACCAAAGAGAAGAGAGTAGTACTAACCAAACACCTAGGGAGAACCAACCGCAGAATACACACGAATGGACATTAGTTGAGAGAACTCGCAATAGAAATAGAAATAATAATGTTTCCAAATATCGTTACAATAACTATCGCAATCGCCATTATGAACCCAAAGAACATTATTCCAACAATAATATTAATCACACTCCTAGGAATTATTCTAATTACCACTCTGGGTATGATCATTATTCTAATAGACATCATCATCAGAATGATTCATATAGAGGATCCGCTTACCATATGGATCAAAATAGAAATGTTGATTACAATAGATTTGAATCTCAGAATAGATTTGCAATGCTAAGAGACAAGTCTCATAATAGACTTGAGTCTGACTATAACTCTAGGTCAGAATACCAACACGGCCCCAGACATTTTAATAATAATAATAGACCTATTCATAATAAAACAATCTATCCTAAATCAAAACAGAATGGTCAGTATCAGAATAACACGTCAGAATATTATTCATATTCCAATAGACATCCAAACCAGCACCAGAATTATTCTAATTCCAATCATAATCATCACAACTCTTCTTCACATAACTCTTATCCTGACACACGTTCCAGACTGAGATCAGCTGGACAATCTTCTGAAATCCAATCTAGACCTAGACCAGATGATCAATATTCCAATCACCCATCAACATCAACTAATTTTGATACACGATCTAGACATAGATCAGATGAACAATATCTTAACCAACTATCGACATCTAATACTTTCGAGTCATGTAGAAGAGATAATGAAAACTATGATCAGTCTTTTTTAGACAAGCGCCCAACACCCAGATTACACCAACCCAAAATAGCAGAATTCTTACAGCCACTAGTCACCAATACTCCAAATCAGAGAGGCAAAAGGGCCCACGAAGACGGGGAATTAGGGGACGAAAATCAACCCTCAAAAAGAACAGATTACAGAAACTAGCCAGTGGCATATTTAATTTATCTTCACATCAACTGTCTGATGATGAAATTAGAGTTTTGGGAAAAGGCCTGTCATTTAGTCCATCAAATTCCCACAATATGTTTGAATTATATGTTGATGTGAATAGATACATTCGTAAGCTATCAATCCAAAAATATTTTGCTGAGAAAAAACTTAAATCAAACACCTGCCCAATATTAACGGATAATATGCAAGCTAGAATTTCCCAAAATATAATATTTCATGAACCTGAAAATCTAACTGATCACCTTTTGAATGATTATATTCATACTGATCTAAAAAGGAAATCTAATTTTTCTCCTGTACTAAAAAACAATACCCATTTAGAATTGTTCAAAGAATATATACTGGAAGACTTAGAAAAACTTCCCATTACCTCTCATTATAAAAATAATAATCTCACTCCCAATGAAATAAAAGCATTAAAAGCCCTTAAAAATAATTCCAGCCTTGTAATACGCCAGGCAGATAAAGGTGGAGGTATTATCCTGCAGGATATCTCGGACTACCTATGTGAAGCTAACAAAATATTAAGCGATCAAAAATATTATAGAAAATTATGTACCGATCCCACTGAAAAATTTCTTACAATTTTAACAGGTAATCAACTTTGGATACCAAGAAGGAATAATAAACACGGCTGAAAAGAACTTTCTAATTCCCATAAAACCGAATTGCGCTTTTTACTATCATTTGCCAAAGGTGCATAAAGATGCCCAATGCCCACCAGGTAGACCTATTATAGCCGGCATCGGAAGCCTAACGGATAATATATCTGCATATGTTGATTGGTACCTTCAATGCTATGTCACCACATTGAATTCATATATCAAAGATTCTCCTGATCTGATTAAAAAAATGGAACAGATCAACTATGATAAGAAATTGATTTGGATTTCATGTGATGTCCATGCCTTATATTCCAACATCCAACATAAATTAGGGATTGAAGCAGTTTCTGAGTTTTTGTCACAGGATATTTATATCCCCACACTACAAAAAGAGTTCATTTTACAATTGATTATGTTTATTCTGGAACACAACTATTTTGTTTACCAAAATGAATATTATTTACAGATACTAGGTACCGCCATGGGGACCAGGTCCGCTCCTAGTTTTGCCAACCTCTTCATGGGGTTGTTCGAGGAGAGGTACATTTATAGATCTGCCTTTGGAGCGAACCTGGTCTTCTATGGCAGGTACAAAGACGATCTGTTATTTTTATGGAAAGGTAACATTCCGTCTGCTGAATCTTTTGTTGCTTATCTAAATTCCAATACAATGGGTCTTACTTTCTCCAGCACTATCGACCATCAATCTGTAGTATTCCTAGATCTGTGCCTATCTTTTTCCAATGACAACAAAATCATTACTACTACACATTTCAAAACAGTCGACTGTAATAGTTATCTTAACTATACAAGTAATCATTACCACTCTTGGCTTAATAACATTCCATATGGGCAGTTTAAGAGGATACGCAGGAACTGTAGCTATATTGAGGATTTTGAACAACAAAGTACAGTCCTAAAAGCCAGATTTAGGGAAAAAGGGTACCCTCAACAAATAATTGACACTGGATATGAACGAGCAAAACTTGACAATAGAAATCTATATTTTACTCATAAACCAAAGAACAACAAGACAAATACCTTATCAGCTGATTATTCCAATCCATTGTTTATTACTCAATTTAACGTTAACCATACCAAAATCAAACGTATCATTAAAAAACATTGGAGCATAATTAAAAAAGATCCAATCTTAGGAAATCTGGTAGACTCTGAACCGAAATGTGTCTTTAGACGAGCCCCAACACTCAAAAGTGTTTTAGCACCTAGTAAGGTGGTGGTCCATAAACGTAGCACAGGATTAAATGCACATGCAACAACCAAAAAGAATGGAATAGGGAGATGTTCTGTAAAAAACTGTAATATGTGTAAATACACCACATTTGGTAGTAAAACCTTAACATCTAGTGTCACCAAAAAATCATACAATATCCATCAATTTATAACATGCACCTCAACTTACGTTATTTATTTATTAACCTGTAAACTTTGTGGGATCCAATATGTGGGTCGTACTTGTAGGATAGTCAGGAATAGATGGAATGAACATCTAAGGAACATCAAAAACAAGTACCAACATCATAGTGTTCCCAGACATTGTAACAATATACATAAACGTATTACTAATACATTTAACATCTGTCCTATTGAGATGATCCCTCATTCCCATCTGTATAATAGATTCAATAGGTTAAGACAGAGGGAAACTTTTTGGATCTACAAGCTAAAAACACTCTTTCCCCATGATCTCAACCTCAATATGGATCTAGCTGCCTTCTAAACCCTCTTTGTTTATATATTGAGGCTTGCATACATTAATTAAGGTATTAACCATTATAATAGACCCATTATTCCATAATGTATTTCTTTCTATATAGTACATATCACTATCACTATCTTTCACCACTCACGATGAATTACCTATAGGCATAGTCATAAACCATATTGTATCATGATCTGTGGTTATTCGGCATCTAATTTTGTCCACTAAAATTCCAATATTAGTAGTTTCCCCACCTGTCCCCTTAAGGAATCTTTTACCAATTTATACTCAGGGTACCAATGGGTGTTACCATACCCTCCCTTCCTTCCCTCATTAATTTCTCTAGCACATATGTTGTTTGCTTATATTGACCACTCCCCACGGATCGCCTAATGGCTTAGTTATTATTCATACTAATGGCCATATTTTATTATTGATGTCCTTGCATGAAATATTAACACTCATTTCTAGGTGCCCCATGGTCCCCCACTCTGTGTATACTATGTTTTATACACTGGCAGCATTATAATTGTTCCTATCGGGAACCCTTTATCAATATCAATTTTAGTCAATCTTTTGATCCTGAGATATAGTCCTCACCATATAGTGTTAATATTGGTAGCTTAATACATTTACCCCACTGGACATATCCATTAATGTCCCTTCCCTCCCCTCCTCTTATTAATATAGACATTAGGTCTGCTGCTTTTAGTCTCATGCCCCATTCTGCATGTAGTAATACTCCCATTTAGTCGCGTCATGAACATTAGTATTATCACTTATTCACTTATAATCCATATTATCCTACATCACCATATCCATATTCACCCCCACATCCCATACCGTTTAGGTATTAATAATTAACACCCTCCTCGGAGTCTGATCAATCTCCACCTTATGCACATATAATGAGATGTTACTAATTATCATAACTCATCATTATTTTGTTAGTTATATATTACATTATACATCTCATATTATGATTCCACACGTTATATTCTCTTGTACAACCAAATTAGGGATAAACATAGTGGCCCGTCTCCTTTGTTATTCATTTGATCATTGACAGGTTCCTAAAATAGACTGATCCTTCCATTGGCTTATTCACACACACGCCCCCAATACACGGACATACGTCTTATTCACATACACACCCCCAATACACGTACATACGGCTTATTCACATACACGCCCCCTATACACGGACATACGTCATATCGTTCACTCCCTTATGTTCCTTATCCACCGTATTGGCGCTCGGAGTCTACTGGCCGCTCTGACTGGCCCAATCTCACACACCCCCCGCATCATCATCCCCACACTCCCCTTGTTATTATTCACGCTATTAGACACTGTGTCACGCCGCGGTTTTATTATTTGTAATGATCCTTTTTAGACAGCACGAACACAATTGCCATCCATAGTTAATAATATATTGGGTAACTCATATCAGTGTACTGAAAAGTCCCACAATTCTTGAGAAATAATATAGTGTAGATGGCCCCAGGAATCAGCAGCTCTCTCCAAAGTATACGTAGAAATAAAGCTTGGTCCTGGGAATGACAAAAGAGGGAAGAGGCGCTCTGGTGCAGATAAACCCAATAATGAGTGAGATTTCCAAAAAGAGAAGTACTAATACTCACAAAGATGTTTGCACTTCCAGTGCAATAATCCACAAGCCGAAACTTCTGAGCCGTTCGGCTGACTCTTTCTCTCTCGGTATGCTCCCGGCAACAATCAGGCCCCGGTATGCTCCCGGCGACAATCTGGCCCCTAAGAGAAATAAAGCATAGAACACCTTTGGTGCAGATAACCCTGACCAGTATGGGACTACTATCAGAGGGTGGATGTGAATACTCACAAACGTGTGTGCACAATCAGTGCAATATCGAGCAGACCGAAACTTTATAAAGCCGTTCGGCTGACTTCCGAAAGAAATGTGGCTATTGCTCTCACAAGTCCAGTGGAAAAGAACAGTTCAAAGCAAGGTAGAACAATATAAAAACTTTTATTAAAACACTTAAAACTGCCTGACAGATCTAGCAGCTCTGGGCACGATTATAACCACACCTCCCCTCCCCCCCCCCCCCCCCCCCCGGTCATCAAACTTGTTTTTAGACCGACATAGGAGGGTTGCTATGACAACAGGAAGCATCCAGTATAGTCGCTCTTAAATTTAAATTTAAAGTAAAAATATATAATTATAAAACATAATTTCCTCATATTTCCGAAATTAGCAAAGGAGCAATATATGATACTATATCATCAGTAATAGTATAAATTGTTAAGTTTGAAAATACATACCACAAAAAGTGGTTACTACACAAAAGGCTGTTGCTATGAAATAGCTCATACCACTATGAGACTATGTCAGAGTTATAACTGATAACACATTAGAATATTGTCATGTCCCAAGTAAGACACTACATTTTGTTGTCTTTGGTAATTGATTGCTTATATAGCATACTATAATAGGTTCTGCAGATTTTTAGAGAATTTATATAATTTTATTTAAAACAATGTTATAAACAAAAACTGCTGTTCACCACATTAAGTGTATAATGGTATACCCCAATTAGGGTGTGGATTCTGTTCAGATTGTTGATTGGTTCCTGTTTATTTTAAATATGGCAGTTGAGAGTATGTTTGTATAGCCTGATGAAACAGTGTTGAACACTGAGAAACGCGTTGCTGTTGTTTTTAATTTGGAATAAATTTTATTACATTTTAACTCTCTATCTGCCGCATCATTTTTGGCCTAGGCCAATTTTATATCACTACCATCCATTTGTTTTTTTGGGACTTTCTGGTAGGAACCATATTGGATACTAACTTGCTCCCATCACACCACTTTGGATTTCCCTGGACTCTCCCTGGTGAGACGAGGAATCCCACCTGACGACATCCCTTGAAAGAGGTCTACCGGACGACGTGTGGTTCCGGACTGCGAATACTGCACATTAGTGCTCTATACTGTGTGAGTAGGATTCTTGTGATCCATTTGCTGCTGTTTTTATTTATTTTTTGATCTGCACCATGTGGCGCCCTCTATCCTTCCTTTCCTAGATATATCTTCTGTGTTGCGGCACAACACCCTGGAGGAGCAGCCTATACTATCTTGGAATACCCTCACCTGTCTATCAGCTTCTGGAACTGCCATTATATATTCTTGGACTCTGTATCAGAATACATACATTGAACTTTACAGGTTTTATCGTTATTTTTACTTTTATTATTATTTTTTATTATTATTATTTTTGAGTGTCATTACTAGTAATGTTCTGATACTAATATTATAAAACTGCCATTGCCACTCTATACATTTATATATAATTATTTATATTATATTTATTATTTTTATTTTTACAGCTCATATATTTTTTATATCTCTTTGTAATACTTATCCTAGGCGCATCTTATAAGTGTTTTAGTGATATCTTCACTGAAACACTAGTTATTATTTATGTTCAGGTGATCTTCTTAGGCCTGCTATTTCTTTGGCTGATGTTGCTGCTGCTTCCACTTTTTGGTTGGAGGCTTTAGCACAACAAGTTTCAGACCATAATACTCATAGCATTGTTAAACTCCTTCAACATGCTAATAACTTTATTTGTGATGCCATCTTTGATATCATTAGAGTTGATGTCAGGTATATGTCTTTAGCTATTTTAGCTAGAAGAGCTTTATGGCTTAAAACTTGGAATGCAGATATGTCTTCTAAGTCAACTTTGCTTTCTCTTTCTTTCCAAGGTAATAAATTATTTGGTTCCCAGTTGGATTCTATCATTTCAACTGTTACTGGGGGGAAAGGAACTTTTTTGCCTCAGGACAAAAAATCTAAAGGTAAATACAGGGCTGCTAATCGTTTTCGTTCCTTTCGTCAGAATAAGGAACAGAAGCCTGACCCTTCCCCTAAAGGAACGGTTTCTGTCTGGAAACCTTCTCCAATCTGGAATAAAACCAAGTCTTTTATAAAGTGAAAACCAGCTCCCAAGTCCACATGAAGGTGCGGCCCTCATTCCAGCACAGCTGGTAGGGGGCAGGTTACGATTTTTCAAAGACATTTGGATCAATTCGATTCACAGTCTTTGGATTCAGAACATTGTTTCACAAGGGTACAGAATAGGTTTCAAGGTAAGGCGGCCTGCGAGGAGATTTTTTCTCTCTCGCATTCCAATAAACCCAGTGAAGGCTCAGGCATTTCTGAAATGTATTTCAGATCTAGAGTTGGCTGGAGTAATTGTGCCAGTTCCAGTTCTGGAACAGGGTCTGGGGTTTTACTCAAATCTATTCATTGTACCAAAGAAGGAGAATTCCTTCAGACCAGTTCTGGATCTAAAAATATTGAATCGTTATGTAAGAATACCAACATTCAAAATGGTAACTATAAGGACTATTCTGCCTTTTGTTCAGCAAGGGCATTATATGTCCACAATAGATTTACAGGATGCATATCTTCATATTCCGATTCATCCAGATCACTTTCAGTTTCTGAGATTCTCTTTTCTAGACAAGCATTACCAGTTTGTGGCCCTTCCGTTTGGCCTAGCAACAGCTCCAAGGATCTTTTCAAAGGTTCTCGGTGCCCTTCTCTCTGTAATCAGAGAGCAGGGTATTGCGGTATTTCCTTATTTGGACGATATCTTGGCACTTGCTCAGTCTTTACATTCTGCAGAATCTCACACGAATCAACTTGTGTTGTTTCTTCAAAAACATGGTTGGAGGATCAATTTACCAAAGAGTTCGTTGATTCCTCAGACAAAGGTAACTTTTTGGGTTTTCAAATAGATTCAGTGTCCATGACCTTGTCTCTAACAGAAAAGAGACGTCTGAAATTGGTTTCAGCCTGTCGAAACCTTCAGTCTCAATCATTCCCTTCGGTAGCTTTGTGCATGGAAATTCTAGGTCTCATGACTGCTGCATCGGACGCGATCCCTTTTGCTAGTTTTCACATGCGACCTCTTCAGCTTTGTATGCTGAACCAGTGGTGCAGGGATTATACAAAGATATCACAATTAATATCCTTAAATCCCAATGTACGACACTCTCTGACGTGGTGGATAGATCACCATCGTTTAGTCCAAGGGGCTTCTTTTGTTCGTCCAACCTGGACTGTGATCTCAACAGATGCGAGTCTGTCAAGTTGGGGAGCTGTATGGGGATCTCTGACAGCGCAGGGGGTTTGGGAATCTCAGGAGGCGAGATTACCAATCAACATTTTGGAACTCCGTGCGATTTTCAGAGCTCTTCAGTTTTGGCCTCTTCTGAAGAGAGAATCGTTTATTTGTTTTCAGACAGACAATGTCACAACCGTGGCATATGTCAATCATCAAGGTGGGACTCACAGTCCTCAGGCTATGAAAGAAGTATCTCGGATACTTGTATGGGCGGAATCCAGCTCCTGTCTAATCTCTGCGGTTCACATCCCAGGTGTAGACAATTGGGAAGCGGATTATCTCAGTCGTCAGACGTTACATCCGGGCGAATGGTCCCTTCACCCAGAGGTATTTCTTCAGATTGTTCAAATCTGGGGACTTCCAGAAATAGATCTGATGGCCTCTCATCTAAACAAGAAACTTCCCAGATATCTGTCCAGATCCAGGGACCCTCAGGCGGAGGCAGTGGACGCGTTGTCGCTTCCTTGGAATTATCATCCTGCCTATATCTTTCCGCCTCTAGTTCTTCTTCCAAAGGTGATTTCCAAAATTCTAATGAAACGTTCGTTTGTGCTGCTGGTGGCTCCAGCATGGCCTCTCAGGTTTTGGTATGCGGATCTCATTCGGATGGCCAGTTGCCAACCTTGGACTCTTCCGTTAAGACCAGACCTTCTATCTCAAGGCCCTTTTTTCCATCAGGATCTCAAATCATTAAATTTGAAGGTATGGAAATTGAACGCTTGATTCTTAGTCATAGAGGTTTCTCTGACTCAGTAATTAATACTATGTTACAGGCTCGTAATTCTGTGTCTAGGAAGATTTATTATCGAGTCTGGAAGACTTACATTTCTTGGTGTTCTTCTCATAAATTCTCCTGGCATTCTTTCAGAATTCCTAGAATTTAACAGTTTCTTCAGGATGGTTTGGATAAAGGTTTGTCTGCAAGTTCTTTGAAAGGACAAATCTCTGCTCTTTCTGTTCTTTTTCACAGAAAGATTGCTAATCTTCCTGATATTCATTGTTTTGTACAGGCTTTGGTTCGTATCAAACCTGTCGTTAAGTCAATCTCTCCTCCTTGGAGTCTTAATTTGGTTCTGAGGGCTTTACAAGCTCCTCCGTTTGAACCTATGCATTCTCTGGACATTAAATTACTTTCTTGGAAAGTTCTGTTCCTTTTGGCCATCTCTTCTGCTAGAAGAGTTTCTGAGTTATCTGCTCTTTCTTGTGAATCTCTTTTTCTGATTTTTCATCAGGATAAGGCAGTGTTGCGGACTTCATTTAAATTTTTACCTAAGGTTGTGAATTCTAACAATATTAGTAGAGAAATTGTGGTTCCTTCATTGTGTCCAAATCCTAAGAATTCAAAGGAGAGATCTTTACATTCTTTGGATGTAGTAAGAGCTTTGAAATATTATGTTGAAGCTACTAAAGATTTTAGAAAGACTTCTAGTCTATTTGTTATCTTTTCTGGGTCCAGAAAAGGTCAGAAGGCCTCCGCCATTTCTTTGGCGTCTTGGTTAAAGTCTTTGATTCATCATGCTTATGTAGAGTCGGGTAAATCCCCGCCTCAAAGAATTACGGCTCATTCTACTAGGTCAGTTTCTACGTCCTGGGCGTTTAGGAATGAAGCTTCGGTTGATCAGATTTGCAAAGCAGTAACTTGGTCTTCTTTGCATACTTTTACTAAATTCTACCATTTTGATGTTTTTTCTTCTTCTGAAGCAGTTTTTGGTAGAAAAGTACTTCAGGCAGCTGTTTCAGTTTGATTCTTCTGCTTATAATTTCAGTTTTTTTCATTATAAGATTAAAACTTTTGTTTTGGGTTGTGGATTATTAGTATTTTTCAGCGGAATTGGCTGTCTTTATTTTATCCCTCCCTCTCTAGTGACTCTTGCGTGGAAGTTCCACATCTTGGGTATTTATTATCCCATACGTCACTAGCTCATGGACTCTTGCTAATTACATGAAAGAAAACATAATTTATGTAAGAACTTACCTGATAAATTCATTTCTTTCATATTAGCAAGAGTCCATGAGGCCCACCCTTTTTTGTGGTGGTTATGATTTTTTTGTATAAAGCACAATTATTCCAATTCCTTATTTTGATGCTTTCGCTCCTTTCTTATCACCCCACTTCTTGGCTATTCGTTAAACTGAATTGTGGGTGTGGTGAGGGGTTTATTTATAGGCATTTTGAGGTTTGGGAAACTTTGCCCCTCCTGGTAGAATTGTATATCCCATACGTCACTAGCTCATGGACTCTTGCTAATATGAAAGAAATGAATTTATCAGGTAAGTTCTTACATAAATTATGTTTTTACATATTATATATTATCTTTTATATAAAATGATATTCTGGTCTTCATTACAAGTACAAAATATATGGCATAAATGCAACATTTAAAAAAAAAAAAAAAAAACTAAAGATTTTGTGCTCATAAGCAATAATTATTTAAAGGGACTCAAATAAACTTTTATGATTCAGAAAGAACATCAGTTTTAAGACACTTTCCAATTTACTTCCATTATCAAATTTTGCAGTCTTTTTATATACACACTTTCTGGTGCTCACAGTATATATGTATACTAGTCTGTGATTGGCTAATGTCTGTTACACGATAAAGGGACGGAAAAAGGGGAGAAAATAAATTTGACAGAAAAAAATGTACTGCTCATTTAAAATTCAGAGTAGGTGTTATTGTCTTGTTGTTTTATTATGCTTAATAACCCTCTTTCCTGTGATGTAAATGCTCTTAGCCCTTTTAAGTTAATTCATTAACTGTGGTGGTTTGAAATGTGTCACAATTTGATATGCTTTTTGGTTTAGCTGTATTGGGGCCTTTTCAGCTAAATAATCCTCCTCATCTACAGTATATGGTATAACAGAATTGCATGAGTAACACAGTTGGCTGGGGTGCTGTTAACTCTGCCAGAAGGTGTAGTTTACATGTGAGTGAGATTCTTCTGTCTGATGAAGATTTTATATATTGCTTAAATATATAACACCACCAGGGGCCATTTTCTTTGTTTTTGTTGTTCTAGAGTAATCCTTGTTTTAACCACAACCACAGAAGCAGTAGTTATAAAGATAAGTTCATGGGCTTAAATAATTGTATTACTAAAAGATTCTGTGAACACAATTTCCATCTAAAAGGGAGGAGAGTCCACGGCTTCATTCATTACTTTTGGGAATTAAAAACCTGGCCACAGGAGGAGGCAAAGACACCTCAGCCAAGAGCTTAAATACTCCACCCACTTCCCTCATCCCCCAGTCATTCTTTGCCTTTCATCACAGGAGGTGGCAGAGAGGTGCCGAAGATTCGGAGGACTCTTATGGAGGGTAGTACTCTTTGCAATGGGACGGGAACTTTAAGTAGTCCTGTCAGCCTCTCATTGAGAGCCTGGGTGAAAGTTAGAGTCCGGAGATGAAGGGAGAGTCTTTCCCGCGAAACCATCCCGACTCATATTAACAGCTCCTCCAGGAATCGGCGTTGATGAGGTTAGCTGACTGCTTTCTACTCTCAAGTCCATGTCAAGGGCGATGCTACTACCTGTCACACTTGAAGGGCCGTGTTCCTGTTCCACGGCGTAGATTCTGGTATGATTGTTTCATTTTTTATTACATAATCATAACACAGAAGACAGGGTCACAGTGTTGCGCCTTTTATCTTTATAAAATCAAGGGTCAATATTCCTGGTAAGGGGATTATTAAACGGGGGGAGTGATACATGATATTGTTTATTGTGTCATTGCTGCATTATTTGCAAGATGAGGCTCTGGCAATGTGTGGAACTGTCAGGTTCTCTTCCGGGAGGTTTTGCACAGCCTTTTTTTGGTGCCTTTTTCTCCTTAATGCAGGGGCGTTCCTGTGAGGCATGTGGGGTTTCTCCACTTCCTGACTGATCTGCGGTCGGAGGAGACAAAGCGGTTTCTGTAGTCCGGGTCATAGGAGGTGGTGAGTGCCCCGGCCATTGGAGGTTATAAAGGTGCCTGTTTATCAAACTATCTAGTCATTAAAAAAAGCGCAAGCTATGGAGGATTCTGACACCTTAGAGGGTACTCCCTCTTTAACAAAGTCTCATACCTGTGTTTATTGTGAGGTTCAGTTAGACCAGCCTGCTGAACTATGTTCCACATACCTTGATAGAGTTGTAACATCTAAAAATAAAAGGATGTCTAGAACTACTGAGCTGTCCCGTGAGGTGCGTTCCCTGCTTGCATCTCCCATTGCACATGCAGGCACCCCAAGGTCCAACCATTGCTCCTACGGGAGAGATTTGTTGGCCGCCAGTTTTTGCGGATCAACTGCAAACGGCGGTATCGAAAGTGATCCATGCCTGCTTAGCGCAAGTGTAGGGCCTTTCAGAGCGGCCCGGCCCAGGAGTTGTCTACGTCTATGAAAACTTCTGAGGCGTTATACGATGACGAGGCCCACTCCAACTCTTCGGAGGGGGCCCCTTCTTGGTTGGAATCCGTGTTATCTAAACCTCCGGCTGCGGAGGAGCCTGGCTTTAGATTTAAAATGGAGAATTTGCGCTTTTTGCTGAAGCAAATGCTTGCTACTCTGGAGGTTCCGGAGCCAAAGTTTCCGGAAGAACCTTCCATTCCTCAACTGGATAAGGTATATGAGGACAGGGTGGTGCCCCAGACCTTCTCGGTTCCTGTAAAAATGGCAAACATTATCAAGAATGAATTGAAGAGATTAGATTCTTTTAAAAAACTGTTCCCGTCCTGGACTCTCAGCTTGAGCTGTGGGGGACCATTCCTAAGGTGGATTGTGCTATCTCCACGCTCGCAAAGTGGACGACTATTCCCCTAGAGGATAGTTTGTCATTTAAATAATCTTGATAAAGCTCTCTGATAGAACAAAACGTGTTAAATGTTGTGACCACCTATCATCCCTAACACTTCGGCTACACTTTACAGGATTTTATAACCCGGGTTATCCAAAATAATTTTTTCCTTTGATTCTGCCTACTATCCATTGCCTGCGTGCATAGCACTAAGTGCAGGCGCTAACACGGATCTACACTCACTAAGAGGCTAACATCTTCCTCGAGTCGACGCAAGGATTTCTCTCATCACAGATGTATTGGTTTGTTGGGGCGAGACGAGCCCCCCGAGTGTCACCCGTGACGTCAGATGCCCAAGTCACGTGGGGTGAACTCGCGGTTGATCTACAAACCCATAGCCGACATACAGCAACAACTCTGTTAAGTCTGAAAAGTCAAAGGTAACGAATACTCTTCTCTTTTTTACACTCTGCACTATCCTATTCAGGATCACAAGTAACTGTATCACAGAACATGTTTCACATGTTTGCTCTAGAGTGATACTTTGCCTACTTTGTAACAAGATTGCTTGGCTATTCATTACGAACTTACAAACTTTTAAACTGACACAAGACGGTACTGTGGAAATCTCCTGCCACAATTTTTTGTTCCAAGACATTGCCAGCTGTCTATATCAGCTTGATTCGTTAATGATATTGTAATCATTTTTTAAATTATATGTTTCTACCTGTTATTTCATACTAGTACAGCACTATATGTCCTTATTATTTTAGGTGTGATTTTAGATTTTATGCTTAGAACACTTTTGAATCTTAGAGATTGTGTCCTTTTATTAGGGAGACGTCCCTATGTCTAAATAATTTTTATCTTTGGACCTACTCATTTTCATATTTTCTGATGTTTCCTGAATTGTATTGTATTTTTATAAATTGTATTCAATTAACAATCTATGCCCATTTAAATATCTTGTGTTAAAATTTTACACATAAGATCATTTTAAACACTACTATATCACTGTGTTATACCTTTAGCTTTCCTAGCACCCTAACCCACTCCCTTTTGCACTTTAAATTTTTGAATAGAACGAAGGATCTATTCTTCTGTTAGGAGTTTTATATCCTTGACCTTTGCGCTCTACTTCCCCCTCCTTTTCTCACATGTTAAGAAAGATGTTTCAGCACACAGGGTTTGTTTTTCAACTAGCAGTGGCCGTAGCCGCGGTTTCAGGAGCTGCAACATATTGGTCTTAATCCCTGTGTGAGATGATCGAGGGGGAGACCTCTATCGACGAGATACAGGATAAGATTAAGGCGCTGAAGGTAGCCAATTCTTTCATCTGTGAGGCCAATATGCAGATCATTTACTTGAACGCTAAGGTGTTAGAATTTTCTGTTTTAGCCAGCAGGGAGCTGTGGCTAAAATCTTGGTCTGCGGACATGACCTCTAAGTTGAGGCTGTTGTCCCTGCCTTTTCTAGGAATGATCCTGTTCGGTCCAGGACTGGATTTGATCATATCCACGGTTACGGGAGGCAAGAGAGCTTTCCTGCCACAGGATAAGAAGGTTAAACCTAAGGGATCTACTGTTCGTCCCTTTCGTGCGGACAAGGCCCAGCGCCAGCAGCCCACTGCAAAAGTGGACCAGTCCAAGGGAACTTGGAAAACTGCTCAGTTTTGGAACAAGTCAAAGCAGAACAAGAAGCCCACCGAGACAAAGTTGTCATGAAGGGGCGACCCCCAACAGGTCTCCGGACCGAGTAGGGGGCAGGTTGTCTCTATTCTCCGTAGCCTGGTTGCAGACCGGAAAAAGGTCCAGGCCGGAAAAGAGCCTTTCTAGAATATGTGAGGGATCTTTCCTCTCTAGATGTTATCATACCAGTACCCTAAGCAGAAAGGGGTCTAGGGTACTATTCAAATCTGTTTGTGGTTCCAAAGAAAGAGGGCATGTTCCGCCCGATTTTGGACCTAAAGTGTTTAAACAAGTTTCTGGCTGTTCCATCGTTCAAAATGAAAATGATCAGATCCATTTTGCCCCTAGTGCAGCAGGATGAAAATAGACTTGAAGGATGCCTACCTTCATGTTCCAATTCACAGGGACCACTTCAAGTTCCTAAGATTTGATTTCTGGACCAACACTTCCAGTTTGTGGCCCTTCATTTTGGTCTGGCAACGGCCCCGAGAGTCTTCACAAAGGTTCTGGGACGCTTCTTGCAGTGGCCTTTGTTCAGGTGCCCTCATTCAGTCTCGTAGAGCTCCACTTGAGGGCTCTGCTTCTTTTGCTCCAGTCTCACGGTTGGAAGAGCAACTCAGTCAAGAATTCCCTGGTTCCCAGCAACAGGGTGGAGTTCCTGGGCACGATAATAGACTCTATGTCCATGAAGATATTCCTTACAGATCAGCAACGCAGGAAGATTGCGTCCTTCTGTCTTGCCCTTCAGGCCTCCGCAAGCTCTTCAATGGCCCAGTGTATGGAGGTGATCGGGTTCATGGTTTCCAGCATAGACATAATACCATTCGCCAGGTTCCACCTCAGACCTCTTCAATTGTGCATGTTGAGGCAGTGGAACAGCGATCATTCAGATCTATCACAGCTCCCTTTCTTGGTGGATCCGCCCGGAGCATCTGTCCATGGGGACATCCTTCTTGAGACCGTCCTTGGAGATTGTGACCACGGACATGAGTCTGGTGGAATGGGGAGCTGTTTGGGGTGCCAGGATGGCACAAGGAAAATGGTCTAGGGAGGAGTCTCTCCTTCTGATAACTATCCTGGAACTTCGAGCGATCTACAGTGCTCCAAAGGCATGGCCCCCTCTTGGGTCGTTCAACCTCCTAAGGTTCTAGACAACATTACCTTGGTGGCTTACATCAACCATCAGGGGGGTATGAGGAGCTCCCTAGCAATGAGGGAGGTGTCTCAGATTCTGGAGTGGGCAGAGTCCTACAGCTGCTCGCTCTCAGCGATCCACATTCCAGGTGTGGACAACTGGGAAGTGGACTTTCTCAGCCAGCAAACCTTCCATCCAGGGGAATGGTCTCTTCACCCCAAGGTGTTTGCGGAGATTTGTCTCAGATGGGGGATGCCAGAGATAGATCTCATGGCATCCAGACTCTATTGCAAGCTACCCCGATATGGATCGAGGTCAAGGGACCCCCAGGCAGAGCTGATAGAGGCATTGGCGATGCCTTGCGGGTTCAGCCTAGTTTACATATTTCCACTGTTACCACTTCTACCTCGTATAGTGGCACGTATAAAACAGGAGAGGGCGTCAACCATTCTCATTGCTCCTTCTTGGCCTCGGAGGACGTGGTTTGCGGATCTGGTGGGGATGTCATCCTCTCCGCCATAGAGGTTACCCTGTCACAGGGATCTGCTGGAACAGGGTCCCTTTCAACATCAAAATCTCGATAATCTGCGGCTGGCTGCGGGGAGAGTGAACGCTTAGTCCTAGCCAAGAGGGGTTTTTCTGAATGTGTGATTGCTACTCTAGTTCAGGCAAGAAAGCCAGTCACTCGTCATATCTACCATAAGGTGTGGAGGACATACTTTTCCTTGTGTGAGAGACATGGATATGCTTGACATAAGGTGAAGATATCCAGGATTCTGTCTTTTCTCCAAGATGGTTTGGAGAAGGGTCTTGCCGCTAGTTCCTTAAAGGGACAGATTTTGGCTTTATCAGTTCTGTTGCATAGGAGACTCAATGAGTTCCCTGACATTCAGTCTTTTGTTCAGGCTTTGTCTAGAATCAGGCCTGTCTTTAGGCAGTCTGCTCCACCATGGAGCTTAAACTTTGTCCTTAAGGTTCTGCAGAGGGTTCCGTTTGAGCCTATGCATTCTCTTGACATTAAGATTCTATCTTGGAAGGTTCTCTTCCTGTTGGCTATTGCATCGGCACGCAGAGTATTTGAGCTTGTGGCCTTGCAACATGATCCCCCTTATCTGGTTTTTCAGCGGATAAGGCTGTTCTTCGCACAGGCTTGGAGTTTCTTCCCAAGGTGGTGTCTAACTGTAACATCAGTCAGGAAAAAGTTGCTTCTTCTTTGTGTCCTAACCCTTCTTCTTCCAAGGAGAGGTTACTTCATAATCTGGATGTGATTCGTGGCTTAAAGTTCTATCTTCAGGCTACTAAGGATTTCAGACAGTCTACATCTCTTTTTGTGGTGTATTTAGGGAAGCGCAGGGGGCAGAGGGCCTCTGCTAGTTATTTGTCTTTTTGGCTGAGGAGCTTGATCTGCCTGGCCTATGAGACAGTGGGACATAAACCTCATCAGAGGATCAGAGGACCACGGCTCATTCCACTAGAGTGGTGGCTTTGTCTTGGGCCTTAAAGTATGAGGCCTCTATGGAGCAGAATGACTGGGGGATGAGGGAAGTGGGGGAGGTATTTAAGCCTTTGGCTGGTATGTCTCTTCCTCCTTCTGGTGGCCAGGTTCTTAATTACCAAAAGTAATGAATAAAGCCGTGGACTCTCCTCCCCACGATGGAAATTAAATTATCAGGTAAGCATAATTTATGTTTTTAAAAGGACTAGATACATTAGGTAGAAAAACATTAATTTCAATTTAGTTTGGTCTTTAACTAAATGTGAATTCTTAGAAATAGTCCCTAATGTCCAGTAAACTGCCCTTAAGCCTTAGCATGGACACTGAGGAAAGGTCTAGTGGTCACAGTGTCAACTACAAATATAGGCAATGTTCCCTCTAAGGAGCGCGACAGCGCAGCCACACATTAATTTCTTGCTGCGTTGATCATCCTGGAACCCTTTAGCGTGCCAAAAGTTTCTCAGCGCACCAAAAATGTATCGAATGCACAGTGTGCAGTTGCAGTAACGATGCAAGCACAGTGGCAGAATTCTTTGCATGTAGAAGAGTCTGTAGAAATGGAAAGCTGAATGGAGCTTCTATATTCTAATCGCTCCTCAAATTGTGAGTAATACTCTACTCTAGTCTTATCTTATTGTGTACAAAACTTTATGTTGTTTAAGATTATTGAGATTCCTTCCTTCACTATTATTTCATCTCTGCTCTGTTTGGTTAAGTGATCGACAACCTGCACACACCTTGTGTCCACAGGCAATGCAAATGTCTTCACCCAGACTTCGTTGTATATTAACCAAAAAAGCAAGCAGAAAAAAGAAAAAAACCCAGCAAATTGTCAAGTATTCTTTGACAGACTCCGGCTACCCCGACCTGGTAGCTCCACCAAAGTGGTTGTTCCTTATTCTGGAACCTGTAGCTGTAGAATGGGATAAGTGATTTTAGCAAGAGCCCACCCTAATAACTAGACAAGACCAGTAGTAAGGTGAAACACGAACAGACTTTATTGGGAAAAACACACAGTTTATATACACACTAGTCATCTTGATGAGATCTCCCACCATTCCCACCCCTGCAGACAGGCCAGTCCCTTCAAAGGAACAATAGTCACATAGGGATCTCACAATAGCTAGGTTGCATTTTTTGTAGTGATCCCAAGGGTGCGGCGCCTATTTTTGTGTTCTATTATATTGCTCTGGCCCCAAGGTGCGACATGATCTGTCGTTAGGGGCCGGAGTGGCAACTGGTCAAATGGTACCTTGGTCAGCCTGCAGTAGAGGACTATGGTAGAGGGGGGGCTCGAAACCCTGAGTTCCAAAAAGAGCCCCCGTCTGGCAATCGCCCCAATCCTTACTCCCAAAGGGAGGTAAAATCCCCTAAAAGAGCGGAGCTCTAGGTTAAAGGGGGTCCAGAGTGACCTAAGTTAAAGTTTAGTGGGGATCCCTAGCGCGCTTAGCCAGCGATGAGTTCTATAAGTGACCGGCCCGCTTGCAGTAGGTGGGAGAAGGGGCAAACGGGCAGAGTACAGCTCTTTCATGACCATGTGTAATCCAATAAAGGGCAGAAAACAAGAAGGGGAAGGTGAGGCAAAACATAATCCAGCAATATGGTGGTGGAGGTAGCCTTGGCAGGTTTGTATCCTTGACAGTGCGGCAGACCCGGCTAGATCCTGACGGGTCGGCTTGGGGCTGTCCAGTGATACTATTCCAATTCAGTTTGCCGGGAGAGGCCATCTGCATTGCAGTTACTCTTTCATGGCCGATACTAAATTGTAAAGTTTAAAGGGCTGCAAGGCCAAGCTCCACCCCAGCAGGCGTCTGTTGTCTCCGGACACCCTGTTAAGCCGTACCAGGGGGTTGTGATCTGTGAACACTGTGAAAGCTCTCCCGTATAGGTAGGGTTGCAGTTTTTTGAGTGCCCACACCAGTGCCAAGCATTCTTTCTACACTGCCACGTAGCCTACCTCCCTTGGTAGTAGTTTCCTGCTAATGTAGGCTACAGGGTGCTCATGACCCTCTTCATCCACCTGACTCAGCACTGTTTCCAACCCGAACATGGAGGCATCTGTATGGACACAATAACGTTTGGATGGGTTAGGAGCTGCCAGGATAGGGGCAGAAATCAGTACTGTCTTCAATTGCTGGAAGGCAGCCTCGCACTCGGGGGACCACAGGACTTGCGGATGTAAGTGCTTTCTGGTCAGGTCAGTCAGGGGTTTGGCCAGGATGCTATAATTGGGGACAAACTTGCAGTAGTATCCCGTTGTCCCTAACTGGCTGTCCCTAACTGGGGGACAGCCAGTTAGGGACTGCCTCAATCTTGGCCATCTCCGGCCTCCGCTTCCCTCAGCCCACTCGGTGTCCAAGGTACTGGACCTCTGAGTGCCCTACTGTGCACTTGTCTGGCTTCAGCATCAGACCTGCAGCTCTGATGTGGTCCCAAACGGTGCCTAGGGGGACCAAGTATTCCTCCCAGGTATCGCTGTAAATCGCAATGTCATCCAGGTATGCACAGGGATAATCCTGGAGGTAATCTACCATCCTCTGGAACGTCGCTGGAGCATTTTTCATCCCAAACGGCATGACCTTAAACTGGTACAAGCCAAATGTGGTAATGAATGCCGACTTTGGTATGGATTCTGGGTCCAGGGGGATCTGCCAGTAACCCTTGCAGAGGTTTAACATCATTAGACAGTTACCCTGGCGGTTTAATAGGGCATAGGATAGGCGTTGGCTGTGATTCGGTCATTAAGCATACGGTAATCTACACAAAATCGGGTGGTGCCATCCCGCTTGGGCACCAGCACCATTGGGGATGCCCAGGGGCTGTTGGATGGCTCTATAACTCCTGTGTCCAGCATTTCAGGGCACCTGTCCCGGGGTCTCCACTTGGTGCACCGCTACCGTGGTGTACCCAGGGTCTGTGGAGAACATATCCTGTCGGCTCTCTAGTAACTGTCTGACTTGCTCTTGCTGCACGGTCTCTAGCCGCTCAACTTGTCTTTCCTATGCTGGCGGGGGCACCCTATTCGGCCTGGGTACGTAGCTCCGGCATGGGGAGAATCTCCATGTCCTCCATTGCAGGAGCGCATATAGCGGCTACCTCCTCTGGCCTCTCCTGGTAGGCCTTCAGCATGTTCACATGAATGGTCCAGCAGACCCAGTCATCTGAACATTTGGCTACCAGGTAGGTAGTGTCACAAAGTTGCTCTATTACTCGGTAGGGTCCCTGCCAAGCGGCCTTTTAGCTTGTCATTCTTGGTCGGCTTCAGGGCCAGGACCTTCTGCCCCACTTCTAAGGTGCGGTTACGAGTATTACGGTTGTACCACCGCTTCTGTCTAGCTTAGACGAACTGAACGTCCTCACGCACTTGGGTGGAGAGGTCCTTCAGTCAGTCCCTTAATTCCAGGACGTACCCTCCTCCCCAACTGATCCTTCCCAGTGGTCTCTAAGCAGGTCGAGGGGTCCCCTCACCCTCCGGCCGTATACTAGCTCAAAGGGGGGGAAACCCTGTAGATTCCTAGGGCACCTTCTTGTCAGCGAACAGGAGGTGCAGCAGGTATCTCTCCCTGTCCCTGTGAGAGGCAGAGAAAGTCCAAGGCAGCTCCTTCAGTGTCCCATTAAACCTCTTGCATAATCCGTTGGTCTGGGTTGGTATGGAGCACTTGGCAGGGGTCTTATCCCGCAAAGCCGCCATATTTGCTGTGTGAGCTCAGCAGTAAACTTGAGTCCCCTGGCCCGAGATAATCTCCCTGGGGAAACCCACTCTAACAAAGATCCAGAGCCTTGACTACGGTCTCCGCTTGGATGTTGGCCAGGGGGATTGCCTACAGGTATTGGGTAGCGTAGTCCACTACTGTCAGCATGTATCTTTTTCCCAATGGACTGGGACGGGGCAATGAGCCGACGATGTCAACAGCTATCCTGCTGAACGGTTCGTCGATGATAGGAAGGGATTTCCTTGCAGGGGAATATCATGCCCTATGCGTAGCAGGTCGTACCAATACTTCCACGGTATAACCAACTGTCGCTTGGGCATCTGCTTCGCACCACCCTCGGTAACCCGGTACAGAAGTCCTCTGTTCCACTTAAAGTGGTCCCCTCCTAACCCCCCTGGGTCGGTCCTCGCCCAAGCTCAGTTGGGGGTTAACATCGGTCGCTTAACGTCTGCTGGGCAAAGTCTGAGGGGGAAGCCCAGGAAACTGGGTAGTCGGTCAGGGTATTAGTCAGGTGGTGGTGGCTTACCTGGGTCCCCAGGTCGAATGCAGCAGCTTGGAGCCTGGGTTGTTGTTGGTGGGTGGTGACTGGGTAAGTATCCATAGAACCATCCATAATGAAGGAGGATGCAAGATGCCCCAAGTCATTACCCAACAAGACTTCCGCTGGCAAATGGGCCATGATTCCCACTTCAACAGCATCGGATCCAGCACCCCAATCTAGGTGAACCCGTGCTGTGGGGATCGGGAGCACCTTACCCCAAGCCACACGAACTGTAATGGATTTTGTCATCTAGTCCGAACTGGTGACCAGGTGTGGCTGGACAAGTGTAATGGTGGCTCCATTGTACCGTAGTCCTTGGGCCTGCCGGCCATTGATTCATACCCGCTGGCGATGGTGCAGCCAATTGTCACCAGCTGCCACCTGCACTGGGTCTACCTCATGCAGAACCCCAAATTCTTCTTCGGCCCAAGCGGCGGTGTTCACTGGGCTTCCTGACTCAAAGTAGTGAGCCCCTCCTCTGGACACCCCAGCTGCTCCCCTGGTCAGTTTGGGGTGGGGCGGATTCTTTGGGCAATTTGACCATTCATGGTCCACTTGATCACACCCGTAGCACCGGATTCCTTTCTTCCAAGGCAGACTGGGCCCATAAGAGCAGAGGGGGCCGGTGTGTAACTGGAGGCTGAGGAGGTGCCGGAGTAGAGCGGGTTGTTGTACGGGGTTCGGGTCAAACCATGCGTCGGGGATCCAAAAATTGGTCTGCCAGGACAGCAGTTTGATCCACTGTCTCAGTCCCTGACCCATTCTCGTACCTCCAGTGGAGAGTGGTCATAAAAATGTTCCATAAGGATGAGCTGGGAGGCTTGGGCTAAGGTGGTCACTTGGCAACCCGAAAACCATCAATCCAGGGAGTGGGTGAACTGGTGGATCCACTCTGTAAAGGGTTGCCCCTCTCTCCTTCTCAGGCTCCGGAACTTAAAACGGTGAGCCTCAGGGGTGATGGTATACCTAGCCAAGATGTACTCCGTCATCCGCTCATAGTTCTGCTTGTCTTCTATGTGAATGGCCTTAAAAGCATCCAAGGCCCTACCCGACAAGTGAAGGTAACTCGTCGGCATCAGCAATACCCTGCAGTTGGCACTGGGTCTCGAATACCTGCAGGTATCGATCGATCTCCTCTCTGTCTTTTTTAAGGCACTGAAAGCCTCATGGTGTAACTTCTTCTGAGGGAAGCGGGTCTCAGGTCGTCCGGTGTGCTTCCCCACATAGCTTTCTGGACCTCCAGTATTTTGAGGTGTGTAGTGTCTGCAATAATCGGCATGACGATCTCCTGCAGTGGAGTGGTCCCATAGAGTGCCAGTCAATACTGGATCTCCCACTGGACCTCAGGCATCTCAGTCCCACCGGTTGTGGGCTTGCTGGTCTGGTCACTGCCCTGGGTGCTGCTGCCCTCACTAGCCTGATCGCTGGCTCGATCGGTGAAACACGAACAGACTTTATTGGGAAAACACATTGTTTATATACACACTGGCCATCTTGATAAGAGCCTTATCTGATCCCACGATCTCCCGCCATTGCCGCCAGACAGGCCGGCGCCTTCGTAATAAACAATAGTCACATAGGGAACCCACAATAGCTAGGTTGTGGTTTTCGCGGTGCTCCCAAGGGAGCAGCAGCTATTCCCAGGTACCATTGTATAGCTCTGGGCCCCAAGGTGGTGAAGTAAGTTTGATTTCTACGTTGATATGCGCTTCTCAGCATTGTTGAAGCCTGATTCCTCTCAGAGTACAGCGAATGTCAGAGGGACGTGAAGGGAGTATCACTTATGAATACGATGATTTCCCTAACGGGGGTCTATTTCATAGGTTCTCTGTTATCGGTCATAGAGATTCATATCCTACCTCCCTTTTCAGATCAACGATATACTCTCAATTTACCATTATCTCTACTGATAACTGTTTCAGTACTTGTTTGGCTATCTGCTATATGTGGATGGGTGTCTTTCGGTAAGTATGTTTATTATTACTTAAGGCACCCCAGCTATGGTTTGGCAATTTATGCATTTATATAAAGTTCTAAATATATGTATTGTACTTATATTTGCCATGAGTCAGGTTCATGTATTTCCTTCTGCAGACTGTCAGTTTCATATTTGGAGAAAATAAACATTTTTAAGAATTTTTTTTCTTACCTGGGGTTTAGTCGTTTTTTCAATTGACTACTTCTTGCAAATTGAGGAGCGGTATTAGGCCCGCGGGTGTGCAAAATGTTAGACTATATTGCGTCATTGTTGGCGCAAGATTTTTTTTTTGGCGTGAAAAATACGTCTATGACGCAACTTCGTCATTTCCGGCATCATAGTTGACGCCGAAGCCTTTACACACAGTTGCGTCATTAGTGATCAGAGGGCTATGCTATTTTCATTTTTTTTTCCCATTCCTGAAACTGTCATATAAGGAAATTGATCATTTTGCTTTATATGTTGTTTTTTCTTTTACATTTTGCAAGATATCTCAATCTGATCCTGCCTTAGAAGTGTCTGCTGGAACTTTGCTGCCTGACATTGGTTCTACCAAAGCTAAGTGCATTTGTTGTAAGATTGTGGATATTATTTCTGTGAATGTCATTTGTAATAGTTGTCATGATAAACTTTTACATGCAGATAGTGTGTCCATCAGTAATAGTATATTGCCAGTTGCAGTTTCTTCAACTTCTAATGTACATGATATACCTATGAATTTTAAAGAATTTGTTTCTGATTCTATCCAGAAGGCTTTTTCTGCATTTCCACCTTCTAATAAACGTAAAAGGTCTTTTAAAACTTCTCATTGAGTTGATGAAATTTCAAATGACCAACAACATAATATTTTATCCTCTTCTGATTAGGATCTATCTGATACAGAAGATTCTTCCTCAGACATTGACACTGACAAATCTACTTATTTATTTAAAATAGAGTATATGCGTTCTTTATTAAAAGAAGTGTTAATTACTTTGGATATTGAGGTAACCAGTCCTCTTGACGTTAAGTCTAATAAACGTTTAAATGCTGTTTTTAAACCTCCTGTGGTTTCTCCAGTGGTTTTTCCTATTCCTGAGGCTATTTCTGATATGATTTCTAAGGAATGGAATAAGCCAGGTACTTCTTTTATTCCTTCTTCAAGGTTTAAAAAAATTGTATCCAGCAAATTCTATAGAGTTTTGGGAAAAAATCCCCAAAGTTGATGGGGCTATTTCTACTCTTGTTTAACGTACCACTATTCCTATGGAAGATAGTACTTCCTTTAAGGATCCTTTAGATAGGAAGCTTGAATCTTATCTAAGGAAAGCCTATTTATATTCAAGTCATCTTCTTAGACCTGCAATTTCTTTGGCTGATGTTGCGGCTGCATCAACTTTCTGGTTGGAGAATTTAGTGCAACAAGAATTGGATTCTGACATATCTAGCATTATTCGCTTATTGCAATATGCTAATCATTTTATTTGTGATGCCATTTTTTATATTATCAAAATCGATGTTAGATCCATGTCTTTAGCTATTTTAGCTAGAAGAGCTTTGTGGCTTAAATATTGGAATGCTGATATGACATCTAAAACTAGATTACTATCTCTTTCTTTCCAAGGTAATAATTTATTTGGTTCTCAGTTGGATTCTATTATTTCAACTGTTACTGGGGGAAAGGGAGTTTTTCTGCCTCAGAATAAAAAACCTAAGGGCAAATCTAAGGCTTCTAACCGTTTTCGTTCCTTTCTTCAAAATAAGGAACAAAAACTTAATCCTTCCCCCAAGGAATCTGTTTCCAATTGGAAGCCTTCCTCAAATTGGAATAAATCCAAGCCATTTAAGAAACCAAAGTCAGCCCCTAAGTCCGCATGAAGGTGTGGCCCTCATTCCAGCTCAGCTGGTAGGGGGCAGATTAAGGTTCTTCAAGGATATTTGGATAAATTCTGTCCAAAATCAATGGATTCAGATCATTGTCTCTCAAGGGTATCGAATAGGATTCAGAGTAAGACCTCCAGTGAGAAGATTTTTTCTCTCACGTATCCCAGCAAATCCAGTAAAAGCTCAGGCTTTCCTGAAGTGTGTTGCAGATCTGGCGTCTTCGGGGTAATCATGCAAGTTCCTTTTCAGGAACAAGGTTTGGGGTTTTATTCAAATCTATTCATTGTCCCAAAGAAGGAAAATTTATTCAGACCAGTTCTGGATCTGAAAATTAATGAATCGTTATGTAAGAGTACCAACTTTCAAGATGGTGTCTATAAGGACTATTCTGCCTTTTGTTCATTGAGGACATTATATGTCCACAATGGACTTGCAGGATGCATACCTTCATATTCCGATTCATCCAGAATATTATCAGTTCTTGATATTCTCTTTTCTAGACAAGCATTAGCAATTTGTTGCTCTTCCATTTGGCCTAGCAACAGCTCCAAGAATCTTTTCAAAGGTTCTAGGTGCCCTACTCTCTGTAATCAGAGAACAGGGTATTGCGGTGTTTCCTTATTTGGACGATATCTTGGTACTAGCTCAATCTTTACATTCTGCAGAATCTCACACGAATCAACTAGTGTTGTTTCTTCGGAAACATGGTTGGAGGATCAATTTACCAAAAAGTTTCTTGATTCCTCAGACAGGGGTCACCTTTTTAGGCTTCCAGATAGATTCAGTGTCCATGACTCTGTCTCTAACAGACAAGAGACGTTTAAAACTGGTTGCAGCCTGCCGGCACCTTCAGTCTCAGTCATTCCCTTCAGTGGCTATGTGCATGGAAGTTTTAGGTCTCATGACTGCAGCATTGGACGCGATCCCCTTTGCTCGTTTTCACATGAGACCTCTACAGCTTTGTATGCTGAACCAATGGTGCAGGGATTATACAAAGATATCACAATTAATATCTTTAAATCCCAATGGTTGACGCTCTCTGACGTGGTGGATAGATCACCATCGTTTAGTTCAAGGGGCTTCTTTTGTTCGGCCAACCTGGACTGTAATCACAACAGATGCAAGTCTTTCAGGTTGGGGAGCTGTTTGGGGATCTCTGACAGCACAATGGGTTTGGAAATCTCAAGAGGCGAGATTACCAATAAATATTTTAGAACTCCTTGCAATTCTCAGAGCTCTTCAGTTTTGGCCTTTGTTAAAGAGAGAACTGTTCATTTGTTTTCAGACAGACAATATCACAACAGTGGCATATGTCAATCATCAGGGTGGGACTCACAGTCCCCAAGCTATGAAATAAGTATCTCGGATACTTGCTTGGGCAGAATCCAGCTCCTGTCTAATCTCTGCGGTACATATCCTAGGTGTAGACAATTGGGAGGCGGATTATCTCAGCTGTCAGACTTTACATCCAGGGGACTGGTCTCTCCATCCAGATGTGTTTTCTCAGATTGTTCAGATGTGGTGTCTTCCAGAGATAGAGGACTCTTATCTAAACAAGAAACTTCCCAGATACCTGTCCAGGTCCAGGGATGTTCAGGCGGAAGCAGTGGATGCGGTGACACTTCCTTAGTGTTATAATCCTGCTTACATTTTCCCGCCTCTAGTTCTTCCAAGAGTGATCTCCAAAATCATCATGGAACAATTGTTTGTGTTGCTTGTGGCTCCATCATGGCCACACAGGTTCTGGTATGCGGATCTGGTTCGGATGTCCAGTTGCCAACCTTGGCCACTTCCGTTAAGGCTGGACCTACTGTCTCAAGGTCCGTTTTTCCATCAGGATCTCAAATCATTAAATTTGAAGGTATGGAAATTGAACGCTTAGTACTAAGTCATAGAGGTTTCTCTGACTCAGTGATTAATACTATGTTACAGGCTCGTATATCTGTCTCTAGAAAGATTTATTATAGAGTTGGAAGACTTACATTTCATGGTGTTCTCCTCATAAATTCTCTTGGCATTCTTTTAGAATTCCTAGAATTTTACAGTTTCTTCAGGATGGTTTGGATAAGGGTTTGTCTGCAAATTCCTTGAAGGGACAAATCTCTGCTCTTTCTTTTTTATTTCACAGAAAAATTGCTATACTTCCTGATATTCACTGTTTTGTACAGGCTTTAGTTCGTATTAAGCCTGTCATTAAATCAATCTCTCCTTCTTGGAGTCTTAATTTGGTTTTGTAGGCTTTACAGGCTCCTCCATTTGAGCCTATGCATTCTTTGGACATTAAACTACTTTCTTGGAAAGTGTTGTTCCTTTTGGCTATCTCTTCTGCTAGAAGAGTTTGAGCTATCTGCTCTTTCTTGTGAGTCTCCTTTTCTGATTTTTCATCAGGATAAGGCAGTTTTGCGGACTTCTTTTCAATTTTTACCTAAGCTTGTGAATTCTAACAACATTAGTAGAGAAATTGTTGTCCCTTTCTTGTGTCCTAATCCTAAGAATTCTTTGAAAAGATCCTTACATTGGCATCCTTACTTGGCTTCTTTGTTAAAACTTTTGATTCATCAAGCTTATTTGGAGTCGGGTCAGGCCCCGCATCAGAGAATTACAGCTCATTCTACTAGATCAGTCTCTACTTCGTGGGCCTTTAAGAATGAAGCTTCAGTTGATCGGATTTGCAAAGCGGCAACTTGGTCCTCTTTGCATATATTTACTAAATTCTACCGTTTTGATGTATTTGCTTCTTCAGAAGCAGTTTTTGGTAGAAAAGTTCTTCAGGCAGCTGTTTCAGTTTGATTCTTCTGCTTTTGATTTAAGTTTTTCATTTATGAGAATAAACTTATTTTTTGGGTTGTGGATTAATTTTTTTCAGCGGAAAATGGCTGTTTTTATTTTTATCCCTCCCTCTCTAGTGACTCTTGCGTGGAGTTCCACATCTTGGGTATTGCTATCCCATACGTCACTAGCTCATGGACTCTTGCCAATTACATGAAAGAAAACATAATTTATGTAAGAACTTACCTGATAAATTCATTTCTTTCATATTGTCAAGAGTCTATGAGGCCCACCCTTTTTATGGTGGTTATGATTTTTTGCATAAAGCACAATTATTTCCAAATTTCTTTTGTTGATGCTTTTTACTCCTTTCTTTATCACCCCACTGCTTGGCTATTCATTAAGCTGAATTGTGGGTGTGGTGAGGGGTGTATTTATAGGCATTTTGAGGTTTGGGAAACTTTGCCCCTCCTGGTAGGATTGTATATCCCATACGTCACTAGCTCATGGACTCTTGCCAATATGAAAGAAATGAATTTATCAGGTAAGTTCTTAAATAAATTATGTTTTTCACTAATAGGAAAAGCTTTGCCCATGTTCTTTGGATATAGACTCTACGATTAACTCTCACTCACAGGGTCTACATACATTGCACACACAGAACACATACAGACAGCATACAGTAGTACTCAGCCACTGTATGCTATCTGCAATTGCACTTTATGGCTGAGTACTACTGTATGCTGTCTGCATGTGCACTGTGTAGCCAAGTACTGCTGTATGCTGTCTGCATGTGCATTGTGTGGTTGAGTACTGCTGTATGCTGTCTGCATGTGAACTGTATGGCTGAGTACTACTGCATGCTGTCTGCATGTGCACTGTATGAGTACTACTGTATGCTGTCTGCATGTGCACTGTATGGCTCTCTGCCAATACAGTACACATGCCAACAGCATACAGTAGTACTCAGCCATACAGTGCCCATGCAGCGAGAATACAGTAGTAGTAGCAATTTAGTGCACATGCAGGTAGCATACAGTAGTACTCAGCCATACAGTGCACATGCAGACTGCATACCATGGCAAAAAGTGAAGCCATTTTAGCTACATTTTTTTTCATAGTTGTATATGGCTAGAAACTAGCATTAATCCATTTTATCTATATACTCCATATTTGCTAATTTGCTGTATTTTTATAGTTATATGTTTAACTATTCAGTTGCCATTGCCAATGCCATTTTCCCCTATTATGTTTAGCATAGAGGCCTAATAGTTTGCACTTTGTGTTGTTTTGGCTGATATATACTTAGGTAGGGGTAGCTACTCCTTATATTTTTCATACAAGTCAGCTTTTAATTGATGCATGATGTATTCCACTTTTATATGTTATTGTTGTAACTCTGGAATGTATAAGAGCAACAATGCTGTAGCTCAATTTCACATATCTGATCTGTCATGGTTTTCACATTTTTCAGGGCCAGCCTGCTGTACCCACATTCCCTTTAAATGTCTCTGAAGCAAATATCCCATTTTATATCAACAGCGTTGATATAAAATAGTATTTCTCCAACATAGGTGTGTCCGGTCCACGGCGTCATCCTTACTTGTGGGATATTCTCTTCCCCAACAGGAAATGGCAAAGAGCCCAGCAAAGCTGGTCACATGATCCCTCCTAGGCTCCGCCTTCCCCAGTCATTCTCTTTGCCGTTGCACAGGCAACATCTCCACGGAGATGGTTAAGAGTTTTTTGGTGTTTAAATGTAGTTTTATTCTTCAATCAAGAGTTTGTTATTTTAAAATAGTGCTGGTATGTACTATTTACTCTGAAACAGAAAATAGATGAAGATTTCTGTTTGTAAGAGGAAGATGATTTTAGCAACCGTTACTAAAATCGATGGCTGTTTCCACACAGGACTGTTGAGATGAAGTAACTTCAGTTGGGGGAAACAGTGTGCAGACTTTGCTGCTGGAAGTATGACACATTTCTAACAAGACTTGGTAATGCTGGAAGCTGTCATTTTCCCTATGGGATCCGGTAAGCCATTTTATTAATAAGAATAAAGGGCTTCACAAGGGCTTTAAAGACTGGTAGACATTTTTCTGGGCTAAAACGATTATTTTATAAGCATTGTTAATAGTTTATAGCTTTGAGGAGTTATTTTAATCTTGGGAATTATGTTAAAAAAACGGCAGGCACTGTATTGGACACCTTTTTCACTGGGGGCCTTCTCTAATCATAGGCAGAGCCTCATTTTCGCGCCACTAATGCGCAGTTGTTTTTGGGAAGCAAGGCATGCAGATGCATGTGTGAGGAGCTCAGATACACAGAAAAAGCTTACTGAAGGCGTCATTTGGTATCGTATTCCCCTCTGGGCTTGGTTGGGTCTCAGCAAAGCAGATACCAGGGACTGTATAGGGGTTAAATATAAAAACGGCTCCGGTTCCGTTATTTTAAGAGTTAAAGCTTTCAAATTTGGTGTGCAATACTTTTAAGGCTTTAAGACACTGTGGTGAAATTTTGGTGAATTTTGAACAATTCCTTCATACTTTTTCGCATATTCAGTAATAAAGTGTGTTCAGTTTAAAATTTAAAGTGACAGTAACGGTTTTATTTTAAAACGTTTTTTGTACTTTGTTATCAAGTTTATGCCGGTTTAACATGTCTGAACTATCAGATAGACTATGTTCTGTATGTGAGGAAGCCAAGGTTCCTTCTCATTTAAATAGATGTGATGCATGTGACAAACAATTTAGAGAAAATGATGCCCAAGATGATTCCTCAAGTGAGGGGAGTAAGCATGGTACTGCATCATCCCCTCCTGTGTCTACACCAGTCTTGCCCACACAGGAGGCCCCTAGTACATCTAGTGCGCCAATACTTCTTACTATGCAACAATTAACGGCTGTAATGGATAATTCTATTAAAAACATTTTAGCCAAAATGCCCACTTATCAGCGAAAGCGCGACTGCTCTGTTTTAGATACTGAAGAGCATGAGGACGCTGATGATAATGGTTCTGACATGCCCTTACACCAGTCTGAAGGGGCCAGGGAGGTTTTGTCTGAGGGAGAAATTTCAGATTCAGGAAAAATTTCTCAACAAGCTGAACCTGATGTTATTACATTCAAATTTAAATTGGAACATCTCCGCGCTCTGCTTAAGGAGGTGTTATCTACTCTGGATGATTGTGACAATTTGGTCATTCCAGAGAAATTATGTAAGATGGACAAGTTCCTAGAGGTCCCGGTGCCCCCCGAAGCTTTTCCTATACCCAAGCGGGTGGCGGACATTGTAAACAAAGAATGGGAAAGGCCCGGCATACCTTTTGTTCCTCCCCCTATATTTAAGAAATTGTTTCCTATGGTCGACCCCAGAAAGGACTTATGGCAGACAGTCCCTAAGGTCGAGGGGGCGGTCTCTACTCTAAACAAACGCACTACTATCCCTATAGAAGATAGTTGTGCTTTCAAAGATCCTATGGATAAAAAGTTAGAAGGTTTGCTTAAAAAGATGTTTGTTCAGCAAGGTTACCTTCTACAGCCAATTTCATGCATTGTTCCTGTCACTACAGCAGCGTGTTTCTGGTTCGATGAACTAGAAAAGTCGCTAGATAAAGAATCTTCTTATGAGGAGATTATGGACAGAATTCACGCTCTTAAATTGGCTAACTCTTTTACTTTAGACGCCACTTTGCAATTAGCTAGATTAGCGGCGAAAAATTCAGGGTTTGCTATTGTGGCGCGCAGAGCGCTTTGGCTAAAGTCTTGGTCAGCGGATGCGTCCTCCAAGAACAAATTGCTTAACATACCTTTCAAGGGGAAAACGCTATTTGGCCCTGACTTGAAAGAGATTATTTCAGATATCACTGGGGGAAAGGGCCACACCCTTCCTCAGGATAGGTCTTTTAAGGCTAAAAATAAACCTAATTTTCGTCCCTTTCGCAGAAATGGACCAGCCTCAAGTTCTACATCCTCTAAGCAAGAGGGTAATACTTCTCAAACCAAGCCAGCCTGGAGGCCAATGCAAGGCTGGAACAAAGGTAAGCAGGCCAAGAAACCTGCCACTGCTACCAAGACAGCATGAGATGTTGGCCCCCGATCCGGGACCGGATCTGGTGGGGGGCAGACTTTCTCTCTTCGCTCAGGCTTGGGCAAGAGATGTTCTGGATCCTTGGGCGCTAGAAATAGTCTCCCAAGGTTATCTTCTGGAATTCAAGGAGCTACCCCCAAGGGGAAGGTTCCACAGGTCTCAATTGTCTTCAGACCACATAAAAAGACAGGCATTCTTACATTGTGTAGAAGACCTGTTAAAAATGGGAGTGATTCATCCTGTTCCATTAAGAGAACAAGGGATGGGATTCTACTCCAATCTGTTCATAGTTCCCAAAAAAGAGGGAACATTCAGACCAATCTTAGATCTCAAGATCCTAAACAAATTTCTCAGGGTTCCATCGTTCAAAATGGAAACCATTCGGACAATTCTTCCTACCATCCAGGAAGGTCAATTCATGACCACGGTGGATTTAAAGGATGCGTATCTACATATTCCTATCCACAAGGAACATCATCGGTTCCTAAGGTTCGCCTTTCTGGACAAACATTACCAGTTCGTGGCACTTCCATTCAGATTAGCCACTGCCCCAAGAATTTTCACAAAGGTACTAGGGTCCCTTCTAGCGGTGCTAAGACCAAGGGGCATTGCAGTAGTACCTTACTTGGACGACATTCTGATTCAAGCGTCGTCTCTGCCACAAGCAAAGGCTCATACGGACATTGTCCTAGCCTTTCTCAGATCTCACGGGTGGAAAGTGAACGTAGAGAAAAGTTCTCTATCTCCGTCAACAAGAGTTCCCTTCTTGGGAACAATAATAGACTCCTTAGAAATGAAGATTTTTCTGACAGAGGCCAGAAAATCAAAACTTCTAAGCTCTTGTCAAGTACTTCATTCTGTTCTTCTTCCTTCCATAGCGCAGTGCATGGAAGTAATAGGTTTGATGGTTGCGGCAATGGAAATAGTTCCTTTTGCGCGAATTCATCTAAGACCATTACAACTGTGCATGCTCAGACAGTGGAATGGGGATTATACAGACTTGTCTCCGACGATACAAGTAGATCAGAGGACCAGAGATTCACTCCGTTGGTGGCTGACCCTGGACAACCTGTCACAAGGGATGAGCTTCCGCAGACCAGAGTGGGTCATTGTCACGACCGACGCCAGTCTGGTGGGCTGGGGCGCGGTCTGGGAACCCCTGAAAGCTCAGGGTCTTTGGTCTCGGGAAGAATCTCTTCTACCGATAAACATTCTGGAACTGAGAGCGATATTCAATGCTCTCAAGGCTTGGCCTCAGCTAGCAAAGGCCAAATTCATAAGGTTTCAATCAGACAACATGACGACTGTTGCGTATATCAACCATCAGGGGGGAACAAGGAGTTCCCTGGCGATGGAAGAAGTGACCAAAATAATTCAATGGGCGGAGAATCACTCCTGCCACTTGTCTGCAATCCACATCCCAGGAGTGGAAAATTGGGAAGCGGATTTTCTGAGTCGTCAGACATTTCATCCGGGGGAGTGGGAACTCCATCCGGAAATCTTTGCCCAAATAATTAAATTGTGGGGCATTCCAGACATGGATCTGATGGCGTCTCGTCAGAACTTCAAGGTTCCTTGCTACGGGTCCAGATCCAGGGATCCCAAGGCGACTCTAGTGGATGCACTAGTAGCACCTTGGACCTTCAACCTAGCTTATGTGTTCCCACCGTTTCCTCTCATTCCCAGGCTGGTAGCCAGGATCAAACAGGAGAGGGTATCGGTGATCTTGATAGCTCCTGCGTGGCCACGCAGGACTTGGTATGCAGACCTGGTGAATATGTCATCGGCTCCACCATGGAAGCTACCTCTGAGACAGGACCTTCTTGTTCAAGGTCCGTTCGAACATCCGAATCTGGCCTCACTCCAACTGACTGCTTGGAGATTGAACGCTTGATTTTATCAAAGCGAGGGTTCTCAGATTCTGTCATTGATACTCTTGTTCAGGCTAGAAAGCCTGTAACTAGAAAAATCTACCATAAAATATGGAAAAAATATATCTGTTGGTGTGAATCTAAAGGATTCCCATGGAACAAGATAAAAATTCCTACGATTCTATCCTTTCTTCAAGAGGGTTTGGAGAAAGGATTATCTGCAAGTTCTTTGAAGGGACAGATTTCTGCTTTATCTGTTTTACTTCACAAAAAGCTGGCGGCTGTGCCAGATGTTCAAGCTTTTGTTCAGGCTCTGGTTAGAATCAAGCCTGTTTACAAACCTTTGACTCCTCCTTGGAGTCTCAATTTAGTTCTTTCAGTTCTTCAGGGGGTTCCGTTTGAACCCCTACATTCCGTTGATATCAAGTTATTATCTTGGAAAGTTTTGTTTTTGGTTGTAATTTCTTCTGCAAGAAGAGTTTCAGAGTTATCTGCTCTGCAGTGTTCTCCCCCATATCTGGTGTTCCATGCAGATAAGGTGGTTTTGCGTACTAAACCTGGTTTTCTTCCGAAAGTTGTTTCTAACAAAAATATTAACCAGGAGATAGTCGTGCCTTCTTTGTGTCCAAATCCAGTTTCAAAGAAGGAACGTTTGTTGCACAATTTGGATGTAGTTCGTGCTCTAAAATTCTACTTAGAAGCTACAAAGGATTTCAGACAAACATCTTCTTTGTTTGTTGTTTATTCTGGTAAAAGGAGAGATCAAAAAGCAACTTCTACCTCTCTCTCTTTTTGGCTTAAAAGCATCATCCGATTGGCTTATGAGACTGCCGGACGGCAGCCTCCTGAAAGAATCACAGCTCACTCCACTAGGGCTGTGGCTTCCACATGGGCCTTCAAGAACGAGGCTTCTGTTGATCAGATATGTAAGGCAGCGACTTGGTCTTCACTGCACACTTTTACCAAATTTTACAAATTTGATACTTTTGCTTCTTCTATTTTTGGGAGAAAGGTTTTGCAAGCCGTGGTGCCTTCCATCTAGGTGACCTGATTTGCTCCCTCCCATCATCCGTGTCCTAAAGCTTTGGTATTGGTTCCCACAAGTAAGGATGACGCCGTGGACCGGACACACCTATGTTGGAGAAAACAGAATTTATGCTTACCTGATAAATTACTTTCTCCAACGGTGTGTCCGGTCCACGGCCCGCCCTGGTTTTTTAATCAGGTCTGATGAATTATTTTCTCTAACTACAGTCACCACGGTATCATATGATTTCTCCTATGCATATTCCTCCTTTACGTCGGTCGAATGACTGGGGAAGGCGGAGCCTAGGAGGGATCATGTGACCAGCTTTGCTGGGCTCTTTGCCATTTCCTGTTGGGGAAGAGAATATCCCACAAGTAAGGATGACGCCGTGGACCGGACACACCGTTGGAGAAAGTAATTTATCAGGTAAGCATAAATTCTGTTATTTACTTCAGAGAAGTTTAAAGGGAATGTGTGTTTGTTTTTGTGAGACAACTCAGAGCTGGGTCCCAACCTGTTTATACTTAGGGGAAAAAGGCATTTTGTTAGCAGTCCAGTTTATTATACTGCTAATATCTGAGCACTGGATTTAATTTTGATTGACTCACATCATCCCAGTGTAGGAGATGTGACTAGTATACAGGCTCAGATGTGAAACTCCTAAAATGCCAGCTGTTTAAGAAACTGGACCTTTTATTAAAAAACCTTTAATTTAGGTATGTGTATATATTTTATCTTATAATATGTATTGTCTATGCCTTCGTAATAAAACCTTAATAAAAAATAATTATTTAAAGTATAGAGTGTCATTTTTTTATTTCATTTAATATTTATATTATATAATATTTAAGTGCTGCCCAGTTGTCAGGTTGTGTAAAACATGTGTTGCTCAGAGCAGTAGCAGGTCTTCACAGCTGTAACAAAAATTAGAGGGAACATTGAATGTAGGGGACTGACTAAATCAGAATAGTTTATATGTTCTCATTATAAAATAATTATGTAATTAATAACATTACTTCCATTGTGTTTCTTATTGATAGGTGAATTCACAAACTGCAAGAATCTTAGTCATGATCAGAGTGCAGATGCTTCTTTACATCTTCAAAATCAAAGAAGCCAAGTGGGAAATGTATGTTCTGAATGTGGGAAATGTTTTCTTAAGAAATCACATCTTTCTAAACCTCAGAAAATTCATACAGGAGAAAAGCCATTTTCCTGTTCTATATGTGCGAAATGTTTAAACTATAACACAAATCGTATTGCTCATCAGAGAATTCACACAGGAGAGAAAGCATTTTCATGTTCTGACTGTAGGAAATGTTTTACTCAGAAATCAAATCTTGTTAGGCATCAGAAAACTCATACAGGAGGGAAAGCATTTTCATGTTCTGACTGTGGGAAATGTTTTACTCGGAAATCAAAGCTTATTGCACATCTGAAAATTCATACAGGAGAGAAAGCATTTTCATGTTCTGACTGTGGGAAATGTTTTATTTGGAAATCAAAGCTTATTGAACATCAGAAAATTCATACAGGAGAGAAAGCATTTTCATGTTCTGACTGTGGGAAATGTTTTGCTATGAAATCAAATTTTACTAAACATCAGAAAGTTCATACAGGAGAGAAAGCATTTTCATGTTCTGACTGTGGGAAATGGTTTTCTAAGAAATCACATTTTATTGATCATCAGAGAATTCACACAGGAGAGAAAGCATTTTCATGTTCTGACTGTAGGAAATGTTTTACTCAGAAATCAAATCTTGTTAGGCATCAGAAAACTCATACAGGACAGAAAGCATTTTCATGTTCTGACTGTGGGAAATGTTTTACTCGGAAATCAAAGCTTATTGCACATCTGAAAATTCATACAGGAGAGAAAGCATTTTCATGTTCTGACTGTGGGAAATGTTTTACTATGAAACCAAAACTTATTAGGCATCAGAAAACTCATTCAAAGAAATCAGTTTAACCTCCTGGTACAGAGGGTGACATGTAGTTGTCACTCACACAATATCAAGTGCTGATGATGACTGCATGTGACCCCCTGATGTGCACAGTTTTGCACTTGTTTGAGGCCCCTTTTTCACCTCAAGCATTTATGAGGTGAGCCCAGGGTGGATTTGATTTAAATCAATTTGATTTAATTCATGATTTAGGAGAGAAGAAAACAGAGGCGCCCAATGGCCTAATACCATATACACAGAGTTAATACAGGTAAGCAAAGTGGATACTCACAAACGGATAGCACCTGAGGGTGCAAACAGAGCAGACTGGAACGTCACAGGATATGAGATATACATATATAAAAGAATTACTATGCTAATCATAATCATGCAATGATAAAGCTTTACGAAAAATATATAAAGACAAATAATAAAATTAAATTGGAGATGTTAATCTTAAAGTCATTTACAATTGTATTACATATATGATTCAGGAAACACCATTATTTTTGCTAAGGTCCCTTTAAGGATTAACCAGATAAACTAGAGATTTCAATCAATGACATGAATAAAGAGGACAAAGAATCGTGGAATGACATGTCTTTTATTAGTATGTCATAAAACATAAACAACGTTTATAAATAATCTTTTAAAGATCCTGAAGATTGGAGCCATATGACAAGGTAACAGAGTGCATCACAGTCCATGAAGAGAGTTGCCAAGGGCCAGCATAGCCCCATTGGAGCCATATGACAAGGTAACAGAGTGCATCACAGTCCATGAAGAGAGTAGCCAAGGGCCAGCATAGCCCCATTGGAGCCATATGACAAGGTAACAGAGTGCATCACAGTCCATGAAGAGAGTAGCCAAGGGCCAGCATAGCCCCATTGGAGCCATATGACAAGGTAACAGAGTGCATCACAGTCCATGAAAAGAGTAGCCAAGGGCCAGCATAGCCCCATTGGAGCCATATGACAAGGTAACAGAGTGCATCACAGTCCATGAAGAGAGTAGCCAAGGGCCAGCATAGCCCCATTGGAGCCATATGACAAGGTAACAGAGTGCATCACAGTCCATGAAAAGAGTAGCCAAGGGCCAGCATAGCCCCATTGGAGCCATCACAGTCCATGAAGAGAGTAGCCAAGGGCCAGCATAGCCCCATTGGAGCCATATGACAAGGTAACAGAGTGCATCACAGTCCATGAAAAGAGTAGCCAAGGGCCAGCATAGCCCCATTGGAGCCATATGACAAGGTAACAGAGTGCATCACAGTCCATGAAGAGAGTAGCCAAGGGCCAGCATAGCCCCATTGGAGCCATATGACAAGGTAACAGAGTGCATCACAGTCCATGAAAAGAGTAGCCAAGGGCCAGCATAGCCCCATTGGAGCCATATGACAAGGTAACAGAGTGCATCACAGTCCATGAAGAGAGTAGCCAAGGGCCAGCATAGCCCCATTGGAGCCATATGACAAGGTAACAGAGTGCATCACAGTCCATGAAAAGAGTAGCCAAGGGCCAGCATAGCCCCATTGGAGCCATATGACAAGGTAACAGAGTGCATCACAGTCCATGAAGAGAGTAGCCAAGGGCCAGCATAGCCCCATTGGAGCCATATGACAAGGTAACAGAGTGCATCACAGTCCATGAAGAGAGTTGCCAAGGGCCAGGATAGCCCCATTGGAGCCATATGACAAGGTAAAAGAGTGCAACAGGCACAACAATAATAACAAAAAGGCCAAATGGCAACCATAAAAAACAACATCAACATGTGGATGGAGGATTTTTATCTGCGCCCTTGGAGCATCTCCAGATCCTCCACTTACTGGTCATCCCCTTCATCATCCTGTGCCTGTCCAGCTACAGATTCAAGCATTGAATTGAACCGCATCATCTGATGCAAAGTCAAATGCTGAATCTGTAGCTGGGCCTGCATGGTGTCGTTCATCCCTCTCAGGACAGCTGCGTTCCTCAACACGGCCTGCTCTACGCGGGCTAGACTTTCTAGCGTGAGCCATGTTGAGTCACAGCCTAAAATAAAGAATAAATAAAATATTAATGATAATTACACAACAGAACAAAAAATAAGCAAAGATACATTGTCATCATAAAGACAAATCATTCTTTAAATTAATTTGTTGAAATTGATTATTTACACATGAAATATGTTATTCAGACAGACCTAAACCATTAAAGGGACAGTTTACTCCAACATGTTGTCCCCTTTAATTGGTTTTTGATGATCCACTTTTACAGCTTGAGTGTCTAAAATCTTGTAAAAGGATTTACATTGTACTTACATTAGCAATTTAAATATTTTAGTTATACTGTGGTAGGCACACCTATCCTTAAACATTTTGGCGTTGAGGACAAGCTGTGTAAACATAGCAACCAGAAGAAATTACATTCCCACTGGGTTATACAAGAGATAATGTATGAACATTTGTACATAAATTGTTGTATCCAAGTAGTGGTGATTGGTATATATAGTGATATCAAATTAAAGGGACACTAAACCAAAATATTTTAGTTACTGATTCAGATAGAGCATGACATTAAAAAAAATTATTAATTTACTCCTATTCTTTAAATGTTAGAATTCTATAGCTATATTTTAAATGCAAGAATGTAAGTTTATAGGGCAGGCCATTTTTGATTATCAACTTTGGTTGTCCCTGCTGATTGATGGATACATTCATCCAACAATAAAGAAATGATGTCCAGATTTTGTTTTATTTAAAAATAATTTGAGGCATTTCTTTGTTTCAATAAAGATAGCAAGAGAATGAAGAATAATTGATAAGAGTAGTAAATTATAAATTTGATTAACATTGCATGCTCTATTTGAATCACAATAGAAACAATTTGCCTTCAGTGTACCTTTAAGTATCTTATAATGTTGATTTTGAATGATACTTACAGCTGTGCCTGGGAAGGACAATCCGACACCCAGGACAATGAAGGTTGAGACAGGGGGGAGGGATGGAATTGGGTTAGGGAGGGATGGGCTGATGCTCTGGGGTAGCCCGTACAGCTGGGGAGTGGTGAGTTGGGGGCTGGGCAGCTGGGGTAGCTGTACGGGCCAAAAGACGGGGAGAGCAGCGAAGGGGGACGAAGGGGCGTTTTTTGGGAGGGACAGGATAGGAAAAATGGGAAGGGCCTGGAGGGTCTGTGGTCTGTGGAGGGGCAGGGGACTGGGCAGGGGCGGAAAACTGATGACCAGAAGAGAAGGATCCATCTGAAATAAATAATAAAAATATATTAACATCTCATACATCATGAAATCAAATCAACGCATTTCAACTTGATTATGTTTGCAATATACTTAGAAGTGTGTTTGAATTTCTAAACAATGATGACATGAGGATATGGTATGCATATAGGCACTCAGATGAATAGCAATGACTGTCTGTACAATTATAAAATTATTATTGTGGTTTGGCCTGGAATATGCATGTGACATCATGATGGCATGAATTAGAAATCCAAAAAAACAAAAAAAAAACCAACCATATTTTCATGCTGCCTGATATAGAAAGGGGGCAGTAGTGTATTTGAACAGACAAATAATATTCCTTTTTAAAGTGCAAAAGCTGTAGACTTTGAATGTCTTCAATAAAATGATTTCCAATAAAGAAACATGTTGGATACATGTTAGATATATTTCACATACCATCAGACTTCAAGGGAGCCTCTTCCTCCTCTGTCCCACATGTTAAATCAATCTCTGTAAAACATAACATGTTGTGTACACGTTAAGATCAGATATTATAACATATGTTACTGTTGCTCAAAGACACACATCAATGTTGCATTAAAGATATACACACCCAAAGTTATGATTTACATCATTTTGATGGAGCATACAAATGACATTAGATTTGTTATTCTCAATGATTCAGATTTTCGATTTATTGTTTGTATTAATTTAAAAATCATAAAAGCATAGTACATTGAACATTTAAGATTTCTCATGTGTGTATCACTTGATGATTGTTGTCAAAATTGAACATGGAAACAAACATATGCTATACATCTTCTGAATAACAAAGGTGTAGACTAAGAAAATTGTAATTCTTAATCTTTCAATATTAAAAAAAAATTGATATATAATCAGAGGAGTAAATTATATGTTTGTTTCAAATGTTATGCTTCATCAGAATCATGCTCATAATATTGATTACCAATACACCTTCAATGACATATAAATGAGTCAATGGACTTACCAGAAGACTGCAAAGGCAGCTCTGTGTCGGTGCTGGATCCCTCTGGGCTCCCCACAACAACTCTCTCTATGAATGATATAGATATATATTAGTGAACACATTTGGGATAGCACTAAATCACATCTGTATCGATTTATAAGAATAAGCAACTTGAAAATGTGAAGAATAGAGCAGTCATTAGAATAAAAATGCTTGATTGAATCAAGGGGATTCTGTAAAAAATTATGTATTTAACATATGTTTAATTTCTGACTATATTAGACATCAAACTCATCTCATACGATGCTATTGCATATCTAAATATACCCATTGATCAATGTTCTTAAAAGAATACACACAAACCACATTTAGAATAACAGCTGTTGACAAATATAAACAAAGACATGTGGCACATCGAGCCATTTGTGCAATGTACAGTAATCTTGTTTAGGACACAACACATATTGATCACAATACCAAACCAAATTGATTTGTACAAATATGTAATCATGGTGCTGTTAGAGTATGCTTATATCTAGAAAGTAACTCAAACAGTGAATATGTGAATTATATATCAATATTGTTTAATCCAAAGAATGTAAGGATTAATGAATCTATTGTTTATCAAAGGGACACTGACATGATTTATTTCAATCAGTGATTTCACTGTTCAAACTGTTCCAAATTATTTAACATTGACTCCTATTATAATTTTGCTACATTTTAATCTTAAAGGCAGATAAGCAATATTGGATTCAATAAATATTGTTTGTTGAAGGTATCCACCAATCATCAATAAAAACCCAGGTTGGTCAACCAAAATGGAGCTGCAGATAAACGTACATTCTTGATTTTAAAATACATTTATCAATAGAATATTTAAAATATGATTATAGTATTATATTTAAATGTTGATTAATATTGCATGCTCTATCTGAATGACAACAGTAATAATTTTAGCTCAGTGTCCCTTTAATATAAAAATATATTGATTTGAAAATGTTGCTGTTAATGAATTCTCTACTCCATATGTTGATGTAATGAATGGGATGGAGCATGCAATTACAATCTAATATGTTAGTTAAGGATATCCTAAAAATTATTTAATTATCCTCTCTTAAAGGGACATGAAGCTCAAAATGTGTAATTGTATACTTTTTGAAACTATGTACTACTGTTTTCTGAACACATGATTTTAATTTTTGAAAAAATGCCAATTTATGCATAAAAAAACAGCCGGATAATACCAGTAATGCATTGTTTAACCTAAACCAAAATCAATATGTTTTTCGAAGAACTAAAACAATAGACTGAACCAATTTAGCTCATAAAATGTTTATACAAAACAATAAAATCACGTTTCAAAATCATTCAATGTAAAATTTAGTTGGCATGTCCCTTAAATGACGTGATCAATTTCAAAAATTGAATCTATATTTTAAAAATCAAAACATATGCAAAAGTGTGTGAATTTTGTCAAAATGTATCCAAATAAGATTAAGCAATACACAGGGTAATAATATAAATTGGACATTCAAAGAATCTTACATTAAAATGAAGATATCAAGAATAGATGGGATATCTTAAAATCGAAAAAAATTCAGATTAGTATTACAATGTAATCCTATGTTTGTTTGTTTTTTATTCTTATTTGTAAATATTTTACAAATCCATTTTGCGGATACATATAAATATTGAACAATGTGGATTTTGTATGTAATGTTCTGTCCATGTTTCTAAGACAAATGTCAATTAAAATGAGACATACCATACTGTGACAAGCCCTGGCTTGAGGTTCCAGCACCAACATCACGATCTGTAATATATTAAATGAGGATTGGATATCATTAATACAAATCATGCCATGTTTAAAATCTTTACATTATTACCAAATCAATTAAAAACTATTAATCTTTTGGTAGTCCCATGAGTTAATTGTTTCCTCAATTAAATTCATCATAAATATATCCTGTACTCTTATTTTCAATCAGTTGTGTTGTTTACTGTAGCTTTAATTAATATTTTGTGTTATTTCATTCTCATCAATTGATGGACATATTTTATTATTTATTTTGATTCTGCTAGTCTTTTTTTTATTATGTATAATATTGAAAATAAGAATACTGTATTCTTCACATATATAATAATTCACATTTCATTTTGACCAACATGTGTAAAGCGATGCCACTTACATCAAACCCATGTTCACGTGTGTGCGCAATTCTATTTTTCGGGATCATTGCGCAATGATTCCAAGCGGAATTACGCATCCATCATTTGACCAACATGTGTAAAGCAATGCCACTTACAGCAAACCCATGTTAACGTGTATGCGCATTTCTAATTTTCGGGATCATTGCGCAATGATTCCAAGCGGAATTACGCATCCGTCATTTGACCAACATGTGTAAAGCAATGCCACTTACATCAAACCCATGTTAATGTGTATGCGCAATTCTAATGTTCGGGATCATTGCGCAATGATTCCAAGCGGAATTACGCATCCGTCATTTGACCAACATGTGTAAAGCAATGCCACTTACAGCAAACCCATGTTAACGTGTATGCGCAATTCTAATGTTCGGGATCATTGCGCAATGATTCCAAGCGGATTTACGCATCCGTCATTTGACCAACATGTGTAAAGCAATGCCACTTACAGCAAACCCATGTTCACGTGTATGCGCAATTCCATTTTCGCTCTGTGACGCATATTCTGTAGAGCGCAAGAAACATCATTCCTATTTCATGTGTCACTAATCTAAAATCAGATATCTAAACATCATATGTAGCGTATGTTGTGAGATCTATATTGGTTTAGTGTCTGACTATATACACATTTCTTAAAAATCTAATCAAATATTAATATATTATATGAAGTTGGATAGTTACCTGGTTCAGATTCTCTTTCCGCTCCTCCCAGGCCACCGGACGGAGAAGCAGCTGCCCTGGCCCCCGGGTCTGGACTTTCAGATCCAGCAGCTGGGAGGGAAGAAGAGGAGGCTGAGGATGGAGAGGATCGAAATCTTTTGGGGACCCGGAGAGCGAGGAGCTCGCATAAAGTCACCTCATAAGGGAGTAGGTAGAGTTTCCGCGGGGCCTTTCTTTTGCCCCCTCTTTTACGGGCTTGTACCCACTGCCTTATGAGGTCGACTTTTTTGGTCAAGCGCAACCTCATATCTCCGAATCTCCGCATGATCTGATCCTGGCTCCTCTGGACGTCACACACCAATTGAACCGCATTGGTGATAGACTCCCAGAGGGCCTTCTTAACAGGTGCATCTGTCGACCTCCTCTTGTTCCCAAACAGCTGGGGATAAAAGTCCTGGACGGCGTGGACCAGTGCAGCGCTCTCCTGCTTGGTAAACCTGGGAGGTTTCATGCCTGCCGCGTTGTATAGGTATATTATATAACAAATATATAAATTGCCAGCAGGCATTAGAGAACTGACAAAGATGGCAACGTGTAATGGACTTTTATATGGTGAAGTAAACATGAGATGCACCATGGGACAAGTTATCTGTACATCTGATTGGATAAAAGTTTGAAATATTGTTAGAATGTCTGTGAGACCATCCTGACTCAAGTTGTGTTTGTGTGATGAACTCTGATTGGCTGTTCCTTAATGTTTCATTTCTTAGCAACTTCCATACACATACCTCTTGGTGGTGCTGTTACTTCATTTTTCATGCAGACTTATTTGTAACTCATGGGCCTGTCATGCGGATATGTGTGACGCAGATTTAATATCCGTGATCCGTTAAATATTAATGTTTAAATTCTCTTTAAAATCTAATACTGTCACATTATTAAATGTTGTAGACATTTCTCGGTTTAATAACGGTCTGTTTCTTTAATACAAATACGTTGGATTAATACACATTTAATATTGTATGTCTTTATTGTTCATAAAATCAATTTCGTGACTTATTGTGAAGTATTGATATTGCTCTATTAAATGTATTTATATTGATTGTGTGCTATTGCGTGACATTAGTCTCTAAAGTTTAAAGAGGGAAATCTGGTGTTTCAAGATCCGTTTCCCACGCCACATTTCTGAATGTTCAAATTCAGGTTATAATGTCAGTAACTTGGATAATCTGTTTATAGATGTTAAACTACAGGTTTGTTTGTTATTAGTAAATAAACCTTGAGCTTGTATTTGTCTGAACTGCTCATATGTTATTGTGCAATGGCGTCTTTATTTTTAAATAGACATTACAACCAAACAATTGTATCAAATGATCTGTAGAGATCAAATATGTTTAGACTTTAAAATGCAACTCAATTGATCTTTGTATTTAGATATCCTCAACAGAAGAAATTTAAATGCACATGGTTGAGCCAATCACATAAGGCATCTCTGTGCATCCACCAATCTTCATCTACTGAGCCTAACTCGATATGCTTTTCAAGCAAAGTATGTCAAGATAATAAGAGAAGAGAAGTAAATACACTCTTTAAATCTCTTAAAGGGACACAGTCCCAAAAAATTTAGCGTTCGTGATTCAGATTGGGCATGAAATGTTAAGCAACTTTACAATTTAATCCGATTCTCAAATGTTAATAATTATCTTGTTATCTTTCTTTGCAAATCAAAAATGATATTTTATATTACGGACAATTTTTGGCGAAAAACCTGGGTTGTACATGATGATTGTTGGATAAATTAATCCACCCAAAAAAAAAGTTCTGTCCAGAGTACTGAAGCAAATAAATTATCAATTTAATGCCTTATTTTTCAAGTAATGATAGCAACATCACAAGGAAAATTGATATGAGTCAATTTATAAAGTTGCTTAAAATTGAATACTCGTTCAGAATGTATAAATAATTAATTTTTTAACAGTCTCCCTTTAAGTATATTTTGAGTTCATGTCCCTTTAAGGAGACATTTCGCAATAATGCTTGAAATATCATAAACCTAGGCACCTTCCTTTGGCAAAATTAGTATAACATATGAGTAAAGCATATTTAGATTAACTTGTGGATTGTTTTACACACTGAATGAAATATATATTGTAATGGATGTATTTCGCAGTCTTCAGCTTAGAGGGACATTAAGCTATATGTTATTTATGCATTTTGGAGAAGATTATAATATTTGAACAACTTAATATGTTTTGTTATTCGATCATTAGATTTTAATTATATATATTCTTGGATTAAATACATATCTACATAGGCTATTTTGATGCTGATTGTTGGTTGCACATAGATGCCTTATGTAATTGTCTAAGATATGTGCATTGATGTATCTTTTTCTAAGTATATTTAAAGACTGAATGTAATTCAATAGTACATAAGAAATATGTAAAAATTATTTTATGATTGTTTAAAATTCAATACACAATATATTTTGTGAATGTCCCTTTAAGGACCAAAACATTCGGAATGTTGATTTAACATTGTCGAAATAAACTAAAGGGGAATGAAAATTATATATAGATATGTGATGTCTAACCCAAGAGGTAAGATTTTAAAAATTACATAATATTAATAACTATAGTTAAATGACCCTTTAAATGACTCCACTAGAACATAAAATCAATTAACATGGCATCCAATAACTAGCTTGTGCAAAATATGAAGTTAACTGACCTACCATTTTTAAATTTTAAAAATATAAAATTAAAATAATGTTTTTAGATACCTAAGGAAGATACAAGATCTTATAAAAGAAATTTTACATTCAACAACACTGTCACTTTAATGTAAGTGAACCACTTTCCCTTCTTATAAGTGAGAAGCAGAAAGTTATGTCAAATTCTGACTACATATCCGAAAATATTTTTACAAATTAACATCTAAAAATTACACAAGAAAAGCATCGATGGATTTCACTCCCCAATTAATTTAAAAAAGATAGTTGACTTTAATATTCTCTGAATCAGTGGATTTTCTAAAATTAATGCTATACATGATGCCTAATTTGATCTTATGCATGTGCTTGTCAAATAGACAACTACCAGTCATGGGAGTCAAATTGGTTTTTATTGACAGATTATATGGATATTTATTATAATCTGTTCAAAAGAGGGTATTTAATAATAAAATGTTGATTATTACCATTTTTAAAAAAAAAAAAAAGTTTTCTTTTAACAAAACAAAAAAAAAAAAATCCTGGAAGTCATCAGATGAAAATCTGTAAAAAATAACAAATATTTTACAAAGTTAATACACACGTTGTAAAATATTCATAAAATACATTTACAATCATCTTGTGTCTATGCTCTAACTTTGTGCAACATTTTATCAAGATATTTATGAATTAAATTTTTGGATTAAAAACCAAAAAACATACACCATTATATTGTGTAATCAAAATTACATTTAAATATCAGCATTTCTAATTATACATAATAATGTATATCACATTTAAATAATCAAAAAAACATATATGTATGCTGAACATAAATGTAATATTTAATGTCCATTCAAATACCTCTATATCAACTATAATATGTATTCCTTTGTCTGATTGTGATACATAAATATCTAATTATGAACAAAGTATGGGTAATGTATGTAAGCTACAAATATTCTAATATTGGACATGTATCTTTTCAAAATATTTTACATTCTTCCTGTGATTCTTAACTAGCATGCATTGGTAAACCAACCTGGATAATGCATGGTCTTTGAAAGTCAATTCTGGAGAAAACAGTTGATCTTCAATAGGTGTCTTATTCATCATTTCAAAAATAGAGGACTGAAATACCATCTAAAAATTAAAAAATTATCTAAGTGTCTGATTGTGATACATAAATATCTAATTATGAACAAAGTATGGCTAATGTATGTAAGCTACAAATATTCTACATTCTTCCTGTGATTCTTAACTAGCATGCATTGGTAAACCAACCTGGATAATGCATGGTCTTTGAAAGTCAATTCTGGAGAAAACAGTTGATCTTCAATAGGTGTCTTATTCATCATTTCAAAAATAGAGGACTGAAATACCATCTAAAATTTTAAAAATAATCTAAGTGTCTCCAATAGGATGCCTCCACAGCCTTATTCCATCAAATAGTTGGCACTTACCATGTGAACATGTCTTTGTATGGTTTTCAAGGTCAGCAGATTTGAAAGATAATGCCAGACATGATCCCATTGGTATTCTTCAATTTCAATCTTGGCTTTTTCCACTGTCAGTCTGGGAATTCTTCACTGTCAGTCTTCGAATTCTTCCCTTTCAGTCTTTACATGAAGTCATCTCCCTAATGGCATAAAAAGTTTTATAAAAATTATTACTACAAGTGTGGGAATCAGTTCTGTACCCCTCTCCCACCCCCCATTTCTGAATCAATTTCTGTCACTAGCTTAATAAGCGTGTGTAGCATCTTGTGTTATGTTCTATCAATCAAGTGTGAAGATGAGTCATATTGAGCAGAACGAACCTCTAATGTGTGACTTTGAACCATAGTCATGCTAGAGGATAGTTATGCTAGAGGATCCCTTTCTGAGTATTTACATTTTAAGTAATTTGTAAACTAAATACTAGTTTGGAAAATGTATGCCATATGATGTATTTGTGTACAATGCATGCCAGCAACAGTCCATACATTTATACTTACCAGCTGATGTTCTCTTTAAAAACCAGGTGGCACAGACTCGATACAGGACCCAATTACCAGAGCATCACCTATATTAATAAATGAAACACATTTTTAGCATTTGATGAACAATCCTAACATGTTTGCACAATTCTCTACTTGTCATTTCCCTAGAGTTCACATCTATTGACAATACTCCAATCTAACTTCTATTATTTACCGTCTAAAGTGGCGGTTGATGATGTCTGCTCTGACATTGAGCCCCTCATCCCGGAATGGCCCCTCTAGAACTGGATCGTCCTCCTCATCTCTGAGGAGGTTTCGGGGCGCCTGGACGGCCTGCAGCATCCCAGCCCGCTGTGCAATATTATGCAGGACACTACAGGCTATAACGATCTTAGCCACCTTCTTTGGCCTGTACTGGAGGGCTCCTCCCGACCTGTCAAGGCACCGGAATCTCATTTTGAGGAGCCCAAACATTCTTTCAACCACAGCCCTGGTTCTCTTATGCGCCCTATTGTAGCGCTCCTGAGCCACATCAGTAGGGCTACGTAAGGGAGTAATAAGCCAAGGCCGGCTCATGTAACCAGAATCACCTATAAATTATGAACAGAACATAATTCAAACTGAATCCTCAAAATTGTATTTCGATTAAAAAAAAAAAGTTTGTGTACACGATAATCCACTAACAAATGTTTATTTTTTAAAAGAATAATCTACCGTATTTTTCGCACCATAAGACGCACTTTTTTCCCTCTCAAAAGTAAGGAGAAATGTCTGTGCGTCTTATGGTGCGAATGCAGGCCCTGTGCTTGCATTTTTAGGCTGGTACCGGGTAGCAAGCGTTGCTTACTTACTAATGGTGTGCTGTATAGTGTTTTTAAGACCAGTAAAGCACTTTCCTATATTACTAGATTGCTGGCTTCTACTTGGACCCCTGAAGGTGGTAGCGGTGCCTTGCGCACTTACCAGTACTGTGTAAGCCTAAGATGGCGCCTCCTCCCCACTGTCTCACCGCTGCTGCTTGCCCAAGCCGGTCACTCCGCTCTCGGTTGGGGTTCCGTGTCTCAGGAATACCGCTGATGTAGATGAGTGCAGAGCTTGCGGTGTAGTGCTCTTGGCTGCTGGGGTATATCGCCAGTTGTTGCGAACGCCTTTCTGTCTCGGCACCTTCCAAAGTCTCCTAGGTGTGCATCCCCTCCGGCTTACTAGCAGATTTGACTGGTTGCTGCCGATGGTCAGTAAAGACCGGTTCCCCTCTCCGCCTACTCCGGGTGTTATAGGCCTCAGTCTGGGGGGTGGCTCAGGTAGAGTCTTACTTTTACTGTAGCTGGCGATCATCCTGAATTGCCTGGGGGCTGAACTGAGTGAACCGGAAGCTGTAAAGGCCCGGGGATCTGCAGCTACCGTAGTACTCTGAAAAGCAACAGGCGAGAGGATTCGCCCCCCCCCTCATGTTCAGTGAAAAACAAACGGGCAATTGGAGCCAACTTTATTTCAAACAGCCTCTATTACCTCGATCTGGACCGATATTCATGATAAATCCATTCAAAGGATTCATGGCAGGTTGTCCTCTCATTTTGTGTCTGCCTGCCATGAATCCTTTAAATGGATTTATCATGAATACCGGTCTGGATGGAGGTAATGGAAGCTGTTTGAAATAAATCTAGGTACCGTATTTAAAGTTGATTACCGGATTACCGTACCTAGCTTATTAAAATTGAAATCAATAGTGGCATAAAACATCCAGCATGTCTGCTGATCCGGCGGACATGCTGGATGTCTTTTGCCACTATGGATTTCAATTTTAATAAGCTCCAATAAACTGACCTGCTTTGCATATGGGGCCAAAATTGGACAGTCCGGAGGCAAGTTCTGTCAGCTACCCTAGCAGAAGGGAGTGTGTCACATGACCGGCACAACACAGAGGACCCAACAGTACCGTAACACATACACTTCTCCCTATTTCATACCCTTAAGGTGCATTTCAGCATCATCCACCGATCATACACTACTACAGTGTGTGATATGAATATTCTTGGTTAGGGTTTAGGGTTAGGGCTGGGGTTTAGGGTTAGGGTTAGGGTTTGGGGTTAGGGTTGGGGTTAGGTTTAGGGTTGAGTTTGAGTTTAGGGTTAGGGTTTAGGGTTGATTTTAGGGTTAGGGTTTAGGGTTGGGGTTTAGGGTTTGGGTTAGGGTTGAGTTTAGGGTTGGGTTTAGGGTTGGGGTTTAGGGTTAGGGTTTAGGGTTGAGTTTAGGGTTGGGGATAAGGGTTAGGGTTGGAGTTTAGGGTTAGGGTTTATGGTTGATTTTAGGGTTAAGGTTTGGGTTAGGGTTGAGTTTAGGGTTGGGTTTAGGGTTAGGGATTAGGGTTGGGGTTTAGGGTTGGGGTTTAGGGTTTAGGGTTGAGTTTAGGGTTGGGGGTTAGGGTTAGGGTTGATTTTAGGGTTGGGGTTAGGGTTGAGTTTAATGTTGGGGTTTAGGGTTTGGGTTAGGGTTGAGTTAAGGGTTGGGTTTAGGGTTGGGGTTTAGGGTTAGGGTTAGGGTTTAGGTTATTATGGTTAGGGTTTAGAGTTACGTAGGGTTTGGGGTTAAGGTTTAGGTTATTAGGGATTAGGGTTTTAGGTTATTAGGGTTTTGGGTTCGGGTTTAGGTTATTAGGGTTAGGGTTTACCGGTAGGTTATTAGGGTTAAGGGTTAGGGTAGCAATTACGGTAGGAAGAGCTACTCAGGTGCTGAACCAAAAATGAGACAACTCCTAACCTTACAGTCCTAATTTTTAAATACAGATAGCAAGAGAAGAAACAAAATTGATAATCAAATTTGCTTAACATTGCATGCTCTGTCTGAATCATGAAAGAAAAAAATGGTGTTTGATATCCCTTTAACTAGCAATGGGGATGGTATGTACCGGTAATCATGGCGGGGTCGGGGGCGGCAAAATGTATCCTCACCGTAGCGCACTACCGTATATTCCAGAAAGTCCAGAAGTCAAAATCTACTGTATGTACGGTATACGGTAAATCCAAGATTCTTTGCGGTACCGTATTTCATTTCAAACTTTAAAAGCCTCCATAAAACACTACTATTCACCAAACACAATCACAGTGTGTACATGTGTTATGGAGCGAATGTGTGTGTGTTACTGACAGTTTTTTCATCACTGTATTTTCTTGCAGAAAACCTCCCCCGTACATACCGGTACAAAGATGATAAAGCAGAAAAGAATAGCATATAAGATTCCTTTTAAACTAGAGGTAGTAAAATATGCAAAGGAGCATGGAAACAGAGCAGCAGAGAGACATTTTGGGCCACCTCCAACTGAAAAAATGATAAGAGAGTGGAGAAAACAGGAGGATCAGCTGCAAAAAGCGAATAAAAGTAAGCACACTTTTCGTGGGCATGCTGCAAAGTGGCCACAGTTAGACGTGACAATGAAAGAATGGATCACACATCACCGGAATAATGGCTTATCAGTCTCTACAAAAATGATAATATATGAAGCCAAACGCATTGCTGTAGAGAATGGCATTCATGATTTTACTGGATCACCATCATGGTGCTACAGGTTTATGAGGCGATGTGGCCTTGCTATGTGCACCAAAACTAGAATTGCGCAAAAAATGCCAGAAGAATATGAAAATAAGATTCTGTCTTTTCATAAATTTGTAACTGATGCTAGGAAGAAAAATGAGTTTGAAATTGGCCAGATTGGGAATATGGATGAAGTCCCGCTAACCTTTGATGTGCCATCTAATAGGACTGTTGATCTGAAAGGTGCCAAAACTATCACCGTGAAAACCTCCGGACATGAGAAAACCCATTACACGGTTGTGTTGTCTTGCTGTGCAGACGGCACCAAATTGCCACCCATGTTAATTTTTAAAAGGAAAACATTTCCAAAAGAAGTGATTCCAAGAGGAGTTGTTGTACATGTTCATGAGAAAGGATGGATGGACGAAAATGGAATGAGAATATGGCTTGAAAAAGTGTGGTGCAAACGTCCTGGAGGGCTTCTGAAAAAACCTGCCTTATTAGTGCTTGACCAGTTTAGAGCACATATTAGCGAAACTACAAAAAAGTGCTTTAAAGAAGTAAAGACTCATCTAGCTGTAATTCCGGGAGGTCTTACCAGCCAGCTGCAACCTCTCGACGTTTCAATTAACAAACCATTTAAGGTCTTTATGCGAGAAGAGTGGAACAAATGGATGGCTGCTGGTAATCATGATCTGACACCTACTGGACGAATGAAGAGGCCCTCTATCACTCAAGTTTGTGAATGGGTGAAAACATCATGGCACTCAGTGAAGGAGGAAATCGTTGTACAGTCATTCAAAAAATGTGGCATTAGCAATGCTTTGGATGGAACCGAAGATGATTTCTTAGCTGAAGATGAAGAAAGTGATGTTTGTGATCTTCTTAAATTCTGACTCTAGCGATTCAGAGTTCTTGGGGTACATAGACTAGAAGAGTACTTAAAAGCTTAAAGTCTCTCTTCATTTGTTAATGACACTGATGATGGTTCTTTATTCCCCTGTTGACTGTTCTATTATTGTGTTATAGTTTATTAAATAGTTTACTACACCATTTGATTCAGAATATTTTTTTTTCTTGTTTTCCTCTTCTAAAAACTAGGTGCGTCTTATGGTCAGGTGCGTCTTATGGTGCGAAAAATACGGGGTAGTTCAATATTATTCTCTATCTTCCCATTTCAGCTAAGACATGCTACATATGCGTATTTCACCTAAACCAGACCTTGTGTAAAATACCAACTAAATGGTTACATAGCATTCTCTATCTGAGCATTTAAGGTAAGACATGCTACATATCTGCATTGAACTAAAAGTAGACATTAGCGGAAAGAGACAATGACATGGTTAAATTGCATTTGCTAATATCTTCCCATTTCAGCTAAGACATGCTACATATGCGTATTTCGCCTAAACCAGACCTTGTGTAAAATACCAACTAAATGGTTACATAGCATTCTCTATCTGAGCATTTAAGGTAAGACATGCTACATATCTGCATTGAACTAAAAGTAGACATTAGCGGAAAGAGACAATGACATGGTTAAATTGCATTTGCTAATATCTTCCCATTTCAGCTAAGACATGCTACATATGCGTATTTCGCCTAAACCAGACCTTGTGTAAAATACCAACTAAATGGTTACATAGCATTCTCTATCTGAGCATTTAAGGTAAGACATGCTACATATCTGCATTGAACTAAAAGTAGACATTAGCGGAAAGACAATGACATGGTTAAATTGCATTTGCTAATATCTTCCCATTTCAGCTAAGACATGCTACATATGCGTATTTCGCCTAAACCAGACCTTGTGTAAAATACCAACTAAATGGTTACATAGCATTCTCTATCTGAGCATTTAAGGTAAGACATGCTACATATCTGCATTGAACTAAAAGTAGACATTTGCGGAAATATAAATAAATGGTTAAATTGCATCCTATGGCTGAACATTACGCTAACATTTTAAGACTACAGTGGCAATTGTCTAACTAATTAACCATGTTGTGCACAAATACTCACCAACGAGATACTCAGGGGGCATTTGTCTTTCCTCAAACTGCCGCCACAGGGTGGACAGAGAGAGGATGCGGGCATCATGACAAGCCCCTCCAAAATTCGCACACACGTGCATAATCCTCATCCGTGCGTCACAAACATACTGCACGTTGAGGCTATGAAAATGTTTGCGATTTCTGAAGGGCAAGTCATCAATTGGAGCACGCAGCGTAATGTGGGTACAATCAATGGCTCCCAAGACATTGGGCAATTCAGCAATAGCAAAGAATTCCCGCTTCAGGCGCCTCCAATCACCATCATTCTGTGGGAATCCTATGTAGTGCTTACTGATACGTACCATGGCGTCCAGAAAGTTATCAAACACCACAGAGAATGTACCTTGAAACAGGCCATGCATGTACATTTCTCCTGATTGAAAACTCCCGGAGGCCAGGACGTAAAGACAACTTAGCATCTTACTCATGCCGGGAACAGCAGTCCTTATTCTTATACGTGGCTCCAAATGAGGTTTAAGAAGATCGTAAAGGCCAATGAGCTGTTCGCGATTGAGCCGATACTTATAATAAACCTCAAAGTCGCTCGTTTTCCAAGGTGGATCTCACCCTGTAGACACGAGGACCACGAACCAGACGACCCCTTCATCTCAGTCTGAGCCGCCGAGGCTGCCTGATTCTATCAACCGCTAGTTCGCCAATAGCAGCACCAGCAGCATCTACCATATCATCATCATCCATATTTCCAAACAGCAGAGCAAGGAGTAACAGGGTATGCGAATTGATATGATGTGGATCACTATGGATGCTTTGGCCATGTTGTTTGGGGGATTTATAGTACAATTAGTCCAATGGTAGTGAGTTTGTAATGATTGCTAATTGTATTCACTTGTTTGTATGTGAGCGGCGCGAATGCTTTCAAAGTGGGCGTTTTTTTAGGTGTTTGCTGAAATGTTGTTTTCCCCCAATGAATCTCAATGTGAAAGTGTACAATATCACACATACAGTGCATGTTTGTAATGTTTGATCATATGTGTAATAAATATTTATTAAACGCGATCTTATAGTAAAAAGCACACGTCCAGGCTAACATGAATGAAAGTGCATAGTTGTGTATAATGTGCATCGAATGTGATCGATCAATGTTGCTGCAATATTGTTTGTAAACGATAAAGTAACATCTGCCATCTGTAGTATTGTATATATAAGTGATTGCCGAGATGTCAATATTGTACGCGTCCCATTAAAATCTGCATAATAATTCTGAACTTCCGGCTGTCATCTGTAGTATTGTGTATATAAGTGATTGCCGAGATGTCAATATTGTATGCGTCCCTTTAAAATCGCAATAATAATTCAGAACTTCCCGTCTGCCATCTGTAGTATTGTGTATATATAAGTGATTGCCGAGATGTCAATAGTGTATGCGTCCCATTCAAATCCCACTAATACTGAATAACTTCCAGCTGTCATCTGTAGTATTGTATATATAAGTGATTGCCGAGATGTCAATATTGTATGCGTCCCATTAAAATGGCACTAATACTGAAGAACTTCCGGCTGTCATCTGTAGTATTGTATATATAAGTGATTGCCGAGATGTCAATATTGTATGCGTCCCATTAAAATCGCAATAATAATTCAGAACTTCCCGTCTGCCATCTGTAGTATTGTGTATATATAAGTGATTGCCGAGATGTCAATATTGTATGCGTCCCATTCAAATCGCACTAATACTGAATAACTTCCGGCTGTCATCTGTAGTATTGTATATATAAGTGATTGCTGAGATGTCAATATTGTATGCGTCCCATTAAAATGGCACTAATACTGAAGAACTTCCGGCTGTCATCTGTAGTATTGTATATATAAGTGATTGCCGAGATGTCAATATTGTATGCGTCCCATTAAAATCGCACTAATACTGAATAACTTCCGGCTGTCATCTGTAGTATTGTATATATAAGTGATTGCCGAGATGTCAATATTGTATGCGTCCCATTAAAATCGCCATAATAATTCTGAACTTCCGGCTGTCATCTGTAGTATTGTATATATAAGTGATTAGCGAGATGTCAATATTGTATGTGTCCCATTAAAATCGCACTAATACTGAAGAACTTCCGACTGTCATCTGTAGTATTGTATATATAAGTGATTGCCGAGATGTAAATATTGTATGTGTCCCATTAAAATCGCACTAATACTGAAGAACTTCCGACTGTCATCTGTAGTATTATATATATAAGTGATTTGCGAGCTGACAATATTTATTAATTGTCCCATTCAAATCGCCCTAATAATGCTGTTCAAAACTGTTGTTTACGTATATGTAGTATTGTAGTATTGAGTGGTAAATTTCTGAAAGGGGCGGTACAGTCGTGAATCTGTAATGTGTATGGTTGAATCTTCTAATGACGTCAGCATATTATTAACCTGCCTATGTAGTTCTGAAATCCTCATTGTGTTGTTGTATTGTACTACATTGTTATTGTGTGCTGAATAAAATATAAATGTGTGCTTTGTGGTTGTGTGATGCGTGTTATGTACATATACGTATACATTGTGATTGTGTCCCACATATGCTGACTTCTATATAGCGGTCTCGCATTGTTGTTCCTTCCCATAAAGTGACAGCTGTAATCTGGTGTAATGATGTTCTTATTGTACGTAATTCCTAATGGTTTATTGTGATCGAATCATGATGTTAAAAGTACAGTAAAATCCATATGTTCTGTTTTGTGATTCCTAGAGAGAATCTAATGTGTTTTTCCCCATCATTTGAATGCACATGTATGAGTGAATGATAAAAGTAATGTATGTGCATCCATGAAGGATCATGTGTTAAGCCTATGTAGATATGGTGTTGCTGCAAGCATATGAGTTGAATAAATGAAATGCAATAATAAAGGTAAATGAGAGGTGTTTCCCATTGTCTACTGTTTGAGAATCCTGAAATGTTTTAATTATTTTTGTGTCCGTTTAAATGTGATCTTTTTTATAAAAATGTTTGTTACTAGTGATGTTGATTTGTAGTTGATGTAATGTAAAAGTATCAAACAATTTAATGCTGTTGTGAATATTCAATAAGTAAAATCCATAAGTCCACCATAGGGAAATAGGCATTTCTTGATCTATTTGTCATAGCTGGGTCTAACGCAGAAAAGCATGTTTTTTTTTTCAGATTTCTAGCGCTGGTATTTGGAGTTTTTTTGTCTACGCTTTTTGCGTGCGTTATGGAAATCTGTCTGTCGCGTGCACGAGCACGTCTTCCCCATAGAAGTCAATGGAGGCTCAAAATTTGTGTGTAAATAAAATCCAAGACTGGTTTTGAGCGTAAAGTGAGTGACGTCATGGTCTTGTGTTAAAAAGTAGCTAAATCGTGTTCATTTTGTAATAAATAACTTGTTTGGGTATGTAATGTGGTGTATATTGTTTGTATGCATCGATGAGTGTATGTTTGTGATAATGTTATTAGTTATATGAAGCTATATGAGTGTGTTTTCCCGTCTGTCAATGTAAGTCAATGGCAAAATGGATTTGTGTTGTTTTTTTTCTAACACCCGAGATCTCGCAACTTTGATCCTTTCTATTTTGATGAAAAAATATTAAATATGAAAAATAAATATAGTGTAGTGTTTGTATGAGTGTAAATGTACTTTGGGTAATATTTGTTTTGTGATTCGTGGATGTTTATTTTGTCGGTAGATGTTAACTACTGGGTCTGAGCTGTCGGTAGAGATTTGTGCGTTCGGAGATTTTTGAGTGTCGGTAACTAAACTCTAAATACCGGAGGCCGGTAAAAACAAGCGTTAGAAGCCCTATACGCTGGTTTTGACGGCTAACGCCAAACTCTAAATCTAGGCCTAAATATTTTGCTTTCCTGTTCTTAATGTTCATTCACAGTGGTTTATGCTGATTGTTATTAATAAGGTTAAATAAGCACATTCTTTACATTAACATATGTTCTGTTAGGGCAAAAGTAATGATTATTGTAAGTTATAAATACATCATCTCCGTAAATCACACCTGGCTGCCATCAGGGGGTTACAGGGGTGACTCCTGTCAGGGGCCAAATGGGCCAGGGTGCCCCATGAGGCAAGAACAACTATTATTTTCTTTAAACAATGTTGGCAGCCACCAGAGGGTACTACAGCAGAGTGCTACTGAGTGTGGTCAATTTTATTAAAATGAGTAAAGCATTAGCATTTGAGAGGATTTTTGAGTGTGCACTAAACCACAATGTGCCACAGACTTGGCACTTAAAAGGATACTAAACACAATTTTTTTCATTCTAGATTCAGATAGAGCATGCAATTTTAAGCAGCTTTTTAATTTACTTCTATTATCAAATTTTCTTCGTTCTCTTCCTATATTTATCTGAAAAAGAAGAAATAAAAGCGTTTGAGCCGGCCCATGTTAATTTGAGAACCTGGGTTATGCTTGCTTATTGGATGGCTAAATGCAGGCACCTATTAGCAAGCTCTATCCAGGGTACTGAACAAAAAATAGTCATGATCCAAAGCTTTCATTCCTAACTTTTCAAATAAAGATAGCAAGAGAACGAATAAAAAATTATAATAGGAATAAATTATAAAGCTGCTTAAAATTGCATGCTCTATCTGAATCATGAAAGAAAAAATGTGGGTCCAGTAGCCCTTTAAGTTTATACAGTGTGTACAGTGTGTGTCTGAGTCAGATGGCAGAGCACTTTCATTTGCAGAGGAGGTAGGACTTACATAGTAATTTTTTTTTTATTTCTTTGTGCAATTTTGGATTGTAACTTCAGTGTGGTAGTAGTATGGTGGGGCCAGGGGTCCATAAAAAACATTTATTTTTTTAGCAATCTGCAGCAGTGTATTTATGATTATTTGACAATGCTGTAGAAATTCTATATTTAAAGCCATGCATAAAGGTTTCCTCCTTAATACACACATGGTAGTTGCCCTTTTGAAAGATATTTTTTTTTTTTAGTAATATATACATTTTAACTACATTACAGTTTACTGCCCCTTTAGGCAAGGACTTTACAGATGCAAGGAGGCATTTTATCTATGATTTTTACATATGCATAAAAAGTTATACTTTCAAACTAAGATTTCTCAGTGTTTCAAATGATACAGGTTAACTTAACACTGTTCAGCTTACACTACAGCTGACTTAATTTTGAAATACATACAAACGTGCCTAAATCATGCATTTAACCATATCTAATGGTATGAGACCTAGTGCCACGGCTTATGGTTCCACCAAGACCATATAGAGTACAGCATTTCAAAATCCATAAGTACAGCTGACAGATGGGAACATGTTTACACCATAATTGAAGTGTTGCTCTTGTTTGGGGGAAAAAACACAAACATATGTCAACCTTTTAAAAGTACTTTTCTTCATCTAACCATCTACCGATAACATTAATCTACAATTTTGAATTCATAGGCCTAGATTTAGAGTTCGGCGGTAGCCGTCAAAACCAGCGTTAGAGGCTCCTAACGCTGGTTTTGGCCGCCCGCTGGTATTTGGAGTCAGTGATTAAAGGGTCTAACGCTCACTTTTCAGCCGCGACTTTTCCATACCGCAGATCCCCCTACGCCATTTGCGTAGCCTATCTTTTCAATGGGATCTTCCTAACGCCGGTATTTAGAGTCGTTTCTGCAGTGAGCGTTAGAGCTCTAACGACAAGATTCCAGCCGCCTGAAAAAAGCAGGAGTTAAGAGCTTTCTGGCTAACGCCGGTTTATAAAGCTCTTAACTACTGTACCCTAAAGTACACTAACACCCATAAACTACCTATGTACCCCTAAACCGAGGTCCCCCCACATCGCCGCCACTCGATTAAAATTTTTAACCCCTAATCTGCCGACCGCCACCTACGTTATACTTATGTACCCCTAATCTGCTGCCCCTAACACCGCCGACCCCTGTATTATATCTATTAACCCCTAACTTGCCCCCCACAACGTCGCCGCAAGCTACTTAAAATAATTAACCCCTAATCTTCCGACCGCAAATCGCCGCCACCTACGTTATCCCTATGTACCCCTAATCTGCTACCCCTAACATCGCCGACCCCTATGTTATATTTATTAACCCCTAATCTGCCCCCCTCAACGTCGCCGACACCTACCTACACTTATTAACCCCTAATCTGCCGAGCGGACCTGAGCGCTACTATAATAAAGTTATTAACCCCTAATCCGCCTCACTAACCCTATCATAAATAGTATTAACCCCTAATCTGCCCTCCCTAACATCGCCGACACCTACCTTCAATTATTAACCCCTAATCTGCCGACCGGAGCTCACCGCTATTCTAATAAATGTATTAACCCCTAAAGCTAAGTCTAACCCTAACACTAACACCCCCCTAAGTTAAATATAATTTTTATCTAACAAAATAAATTAACTCTTATTAAATAAATAATTCCTATTTAAAGCTAAATACTTACCTGTAAAATACATCCTAATATAGCTACAATATAAATTATAATTATATTATAGCTATTTTAGGATTAATATTTATTTTACAGGCAACTTTGTAATTATTTTAACCAGGTACAATAGCTATTAAATAGTTAAGAACTATTTAATAGTTACCTAGTTAAAATAATAACAAATTTACCTGTAAAATAAATCCTAACCTAAGATATAATTAAACCTAACACTACCCTATCAATAAAATAATTAAATAAACTACCTACAATTACCTACAATTAACCTAACACGTTTACTGTACCCACACATATTATATACCGTTTTTCTCGCCATTAAATGGAATTTCTAAAGATACCATTATTTTCATCATATCTTATAATTTCCTATAATTTTTTTTATAAAATATGAGGAAAAAATGGAAAAAAACACACTTTTTCTAACTTTGACCCCCAAAATCTGTTACACATCTACAATCACCAAAAAACACCCATGCTAAATAGTTTCAAAATTTTGTCCTGAGTTTAGAAATACCCAATGTTTACATGTTCTTTACTTTTTTTGCAAGTTATAGGGCAATAAATACAAATAGCACTTTGCTATTTCCAAACCACTTTTTTTCAAAATTAGTGCTAGTTACATTGGAACCCTGATATCTGTCAGGAAAACCTGAATAACCCTTGACATGTATATATTTTTTTTTTATAAGACATCCCAAAGTATTGATCTAGGTCCATTTTGGTATATTTCATGCCACCATTTCACCGCCAAATGTGATCAAATAAAAAAAAAAGTTCACTTTTTCACAAATTTTGTCACAAACTTTCGGTTTCCCACTGAAATTATTTACAAACAGCTTCTACAATTAAGGCACAAATGGTTGTAAATGCTTCTTTGGGATCCCCTTTGTTCAGAAATAGCAGACTTATATGGCTTTGGGGTTGCTTTTTGGTAATTAGAAGGCCGCTAAATGGCGCTGTGCACCACACGTGTTTTATGCCCAGCAGTGAAGGGGTTAATTAGGTAGGTTGTAGGGAGCTTGCAGGGTTAATTTTAGCTTTAGGGTAGAGATCAGCCTCCCACCTGACACATCCCACCCCCTGATCCCTCCCAAACAGCTCTCTTCCCTCCCCCACCCCACAATTGTCCCCGCCATCTTAAGTACTGGCAGAAAGTCTGCCAGTACTAAATAAAAGGAGTTTTTTTTTTATTTTTATAAAAAAAAAAAAATATTTTAGCTGTGATGGACTCCTGCCTTAGCCCCAACCTCCATGATCCCCCCCCCCCAGCTCTCTAACCCTCTCCCCTATCTAATTGCCACCATCTTGGGTACTGGCAGCTGTCTGCCAGTACCCAATTTGCCCCAAAAACAAAAGTATTTTTTCCTCTTTTGCAATTTTTTATGTTTTCTGTAGTGTAGCAGCCCCCCACAATACCCCTATCCCCCTCCCAATCCCAGATCCTTTTATATTAAGGTTTTTTTAAATCTTTTTTCCCCCCCTCTTCCCTCCTCATTGGTGTCAGTGGCCAGCTAATGCGCGCACACATGCACGCGCGCCCCCGCATGCTCCCGGCACCCGGCGTGCACATTGCACTTCTAGGAACCGGGTAGCGATGGGCCGCCCACCCGCCTCCCTGTTATGCTCCCACCCACCAACGAACCGGCACCATCGCTACCGGTGCAGAGAGGGCCACAGAGTGGCTCTCTCTGCATCGGAGTCTTCTAAAAAGGTATTGCAGGATGCCTCCATATGGAGGCATCACTGCAATACCCTGAGAGCTGCTGTAAGCGATTGCGATCGCTTACAGCACTCTGTTAGACAACTGACGTACCAGGTACGTCTATTGTCTTTAACTGGTTGTTTTTGCATGACGTACCTGGTATGTCAGTTCTCATTAAGGGGTTAAGATAGCTCTTTTATTTCTTCTTATCCTCAGTGATATCTGGGAGAACTGTTTCAAGAGGAATACAGGAACTGCACCATCTCTATCCGAATTCTACATATTTCAACGGTCCCTTGGGAGAGACTGTAAGAAGGCAGCGGTCCACATAAAGGGGAGTACTGTTTTTACCCATTGTATACAGTATTTGCAATAACATCTGCAATAGCCTGTATTTGTTGTTTGTATTAGCATTTGGTTATTTACCCTTGTCATTCCATAGAAAGCAGCTATAATATCACTTTCAGAATATGCTACTGTTCTTGGGGAACATATCTGGTAAATATGTGAGTCAGAGATATCCTCTCTAATATGCCCATGAAGAAGGTACTGGGGAGGGGTTTTGTTTGTGAGTCAGAGAGAATCTCCATATAATATAAATTTGTGTATACAGTGCTGGGGAGGGGGTTGCGTGTGTGAGTATGAGGGAACTACTCCATTTTATATCTGTGTAAAAGCTACAGGGGAGGGAGATAAATGTGTGAGTCACAGAGGGAATCTCTTTATAATATTATATATCTTTGAAGGGACACTAAACCCAATTTTTTTTTCTTTCATGATTCAGATAAAGCATTTCATTTTAAGCAACTTTCTAATTTACTTCTATTATCATTTTTTCTTCGTTCTCTTGCTATCTTTATTTGAAAAAGAAGGCATCTAAGCTAAGGACCCAGCCAATTTTTGGTTCAGGACCAAGGACAGCACTTTTTGATTGGTTCTGTCCAATAAGCAAGGACAACCCAGGTTGTTCGCCAAAAATGGCCCGGCATCTAAACTTACATTCTGGCTTTTCAAATAAAGATACCAAGAGAATGAAGGGAATTTGATAATAGGAGTAAATTAGAGCATGCAATTTCAAGCATCTTTCTATCTGAACCATGAAAGAAAAAATTTGGGCTCAGTGTCCCTTTAAGGTACTGGGAGATAGCTATGTGTATGTCAGAGAGAACCTCTCTAATATGCCCATGAAGAAGGTACTGGGGAGGGGCTATATATGTGTGTGAGTCAGAGGGAACCTCTTTATAATATAAATCTGTAAGGTACTGGGAGGTAGCTGTGTGTATGTGAGTAAGAGAGAACCTCTCTAATATGCCCGTGTAGAAGGTACTGGGAGGGGCTATATATGTGTGTGAGTCAGAGGGAACCTCTTTATAATATAAATCTGTAAGGTACTGGGAGGTAGCTGTGTGTATGTGAGTAAGAGAGAACCTCTCTAATATGCCCGTGTAGAAGGTACTGGGAGGGGCTATATATGTGTGTGAGTCAGAGGGAACCTCTTTATAATATAAATCTGTAAGGTACTGGGAGGTAGCTGTGTGTATGTGAGTAAGAGACAACCTCTAATATGCCCGTGTAGAAGGTACTGGGAGGGGCTATATGTGTGTGTGAGTCAGAGGGAACATCTTTATAATATAAATCTGTAAGGTACTGGGAGGTAGCTGTGTGTGTGTAACTCAGAGGGAACCTCTCTAATATGCCCATGTAGAAGGTACTGGGAGGGGCTATATGTGTGTGTGAGTCAGAGGGAACCTCTTTATAATATAAATCTGTAAGGTACTGGGAGGTAGCTGTGTGTGTGTGTAACTCAGAGGGAACCTCTTTATAATATAAATCTGTAAGGTACTGGGAGGTAGCTGTGTGTGTGTAACTCAGAGGGAACCTCTCTAATATGCCCGTGTAGAAGGTACTGGGGAGGGGCTATATCTGTAAGGCATGAGAAACATCTCTATAATATTATATATCTTTATATAAGAAACTGGGCAGGGCACTTTATGTGTGAGTCAGAGGGAACCTCTATAATATTATATTTCTGTATATAAGGTGCTGGGCAGGGTGCTGTGTGTGAGCCAGAGGAAACCGCTGTATAGCTTAAAATGTGTACATATAAAGTGCTGGTGATGTGCTATTAAGACATATGGAACCTCTCCATAGTCCTGTATATCGCTACATGATGTGCTATAGGAAAGGTGGTGTATGTGAGGCAGATAGAATCTCTCTATAATGTGATGTGTCTGTATATAAGGTGCAGGGAGGAGGCATGTGGGAGAGACAAATAAAGGGGATGTAAAGGACATTAGTGATAACAGTTATAGATAAATACATTATTAGTTATATAAAGCTGAATGAAAAATGTTTTTTTTACATACAACACCAATCTGTCGCTGCCACTTACCTACAATTATTAACCCCTAATCTGCTGACCGGACATCGCTGCTACTATAATAAATGTATTAACCCCTAAACCGCCGCACTCCCGCCTCGCAAACACTAGAATAAATTTTATTAACCCCTAATCTGCCGTCCCTAACATTGCTGCCACTTACCTACAATTATTAACCCCGAATCTGCCGCCCCCAACGTCGCCGCTACTATATTAAATGTATTAACCCCTAAACCTAAGTCTAACCCTAACCCCCCCTAACTTAAATCTATTTTTAATAAATCTAAATAAATTTACTATAATTAAATAAATTAATCCTATTTAAAACTAAATACTTACCTATAAAACAAATCCTAATATAGCTACAATATAACTAATAGTTACATTATAGCTATTTTAGGATTTATTTTTATTTTACAGGCAACTTTGTATTTATTTTAACTAGGTACAATAGTTATTAAATAGTTATTAACTATTTAATAACTACCTAGCTAAAAGAAATACAAAATTACCTCTAAAATAAATCCTAACCTAAGTTACAATTACACCTAACACTATACTATAATTAAATTAATTAACTAAACTACCTACAATTAAATACAATTAAATTAAATAAACTAAATAACGAACCCCCCCACTAATTTACAGAAAATAAAAAAGAAATTACAATTTTATTAAACTAATTACACCTAATCTAATCCCCCTAATAAAATAAAAAGCCCCACAAAATAATAAAAGTCCCTACCCTATACTAAATTACAAAGTAATCAGCTCTTTTACCAATCTTTAAAAGGGCTTTTTGCGGGTCATTGCCCCAAAGTAATCAGCTCTTTTACTTGTAAAAAAAAATACAATACTCCCCCAACATTACAACCCACCACCCACATACCCCTACTCTAAAACCCACCAAAACCCCCCTTAAAAAACCTAACACTAACCCCCTGAAGATCACCCTACCTTGAGCCGTCTTCACCCAGCCGGGCCGAACTCTTCACCCAATCCGGCGATGTGGTCCTCCATCCGGCCGAAGTCTTCATCCAAGCGGGGCAGAAGAGGTCCTCCATCCGGCAGAAGTCTTCATCCAGGCGGCATCTTCTATCTTCATCCTTCCGGAGCAGAGCGGGTCCATCTTCAAGACATCCGACGTGGAGCTTCCATCCTGGCCGACGACTTCCCAACGAATGACGGTTCCTTTAAATGATCCAAGATGGCGTCCCTCGAATTCCGATTGGCTGATAGAATCCTATCAGCCAATCAGAATTAAGGTAGGAAAAATCCGATTGGCTGATTCAATCAGCAAATCGGATTGAGCTTGCATTCTATTGGCTGATCGGAACAGCCAATTGAATACAAGCTCAATCCGATTGGCTGATTGCATCAGCCAATCAGATTGAACTTCAATCCGATTGGCTGATTGAATCAGACAATTGCATTTTCTTTCATGTAATTGGCAAGAGTCCATGAGCTATTGACGTATGGGATATACATTCCTACCAGGAGGGGCAAAGTTTCCCAAACCTCAAAATGCCTATAAATACGCCCTCCACCACATCCACAATTCAGTTTTACAAACTTTGCCTCCCATGGAGGTGGTGAAGTAAGTTTGTGCTAGATTTCTACGTTGATATGCGCTTCGCAGCAGGCTGAAGCCCGGTTTTCCTCTCAGTGTGCAGTGAATGTCAGAGGGATTTGAAGGGAGTATTGCCTATTGAATACCATGGTCTTCCTCTAGGGGATCTATTTCATAGGTTCTCTGTTATCGGTCGGAGAGATTTCTTCTCCTACCTCCCTTTTTCAGATCGACGATATACTCTTATATACCATTACCTCTACTGATTCTCGTTTCAGTACTGGTTTGGCTATCTACTTTATGTAGATGAGTGTCTTTGGGTAAGTAAGTCTTATCTTTTATTTATGACACTCTCAGCTATGGTTTGGCACTTTATATGTAAAGTTCTAAATATATGTTTTATACTTATATTTGCCATGATTCAGGTCAATCAGTTTATTTTCCTTCTTTCAGACTGTTAGTTTCATTTTTTGGGAAAATGCATATGAATTAAAATATTTTTCTTACCTAAAATTTTCAATTGACTTTTTTCTCTAAATTGCGGGTTGTTGCGTCATTTTTGGTGCGAGACTTTTTGGCGCGAGATTGACGTTTGTCTGACGTCAATTTTCATGTAGTTGCGTCATTTGTGAGTCTCGTGTTTGTTGCAGACGTTTTTGGCGCCAAAAAATATGTGGGCATCATTCTTGGCGCCAGATTTTTAACATTATTTAAGTCTCATTTTTTAGTTGCTTCTGGTTTCTAGAGGCCTGTTCTGTTTGCATTTTTTCCCATTCCTGAAACTGTCATTTAAGGAATTTGATAATTTTGCTTTATATGTTGTTTTTCTATTACCTATTGCAAGATATCCCAAAAAACTGTTCCTGTGTCAGAAAATACTGTTGGATTCCTGATGACTGATATCAGTCCTACCAAAGCTAAGTTCATTTATTTTAATGTTATGAATTTTTTATCTTTAGCTATGGTTTGTAATAAGTTATCATGATAAACTTTTACATGCAGAGTCCATTAGTATTTATGCATTATCTATTGCTATTCTTTTTACATCTAATGTACAAGATATACTTAGGAATTTATAAGAATATTTTTCTGATTCTATTCTAAAGGCTTTGTCTGCCATCCCGCCTTCTAATAAAATTTATAGGTTTTTTTTTTTTTTTAAACTTCTCATTTAGTTGATGAAGTTTTAAATGACCAATAACATACTGAATTATCCTTCTCTGATGATGTTTTTTCTCATTCAGAATATTCTTCATCAGATATTGACACTAACAAATCTACTTTTTTATTTTTAAATAGAGTACATTCGTTCTTTGTTGAAAAGGTGTTGATTATTTTGGATATTGAGGTGACTAGTTCTTTTGATTTTAAGACTAGATAACATTTAAATTCTGCTTATTAACCTTCTGTGGTTTCTTCAGAGGTTTTATTCCAGTTCCTGATACTAGGGAATTGAATAGGCCGGGAATTTCTTTTATTCCTTCTTTAAGGTTTTTAAATTGTATCCTTTGCCGGTAGTTAGTTTAAAGTTTTGAGTAAAGATCCCCAAAGTTAATGGGGCTATCTCTACTCTTGCTAAACATACTACTATTCCTATAGAAAATAGTATTTATTTTTTCCTTCAGATGGGAAACTTGTATCTTATTTAAGGAAAATTATTTATTTTCAGGTACTTTTCTTAGACCTGCAATTTATTTGGCTGATGTTGCAACTGCTTCAACGTTCTGGTTGGATACTTTAGTGCAACAAGTATCGGATTATGATTTGTTTAGCATTGTTAAGTTGATCAACATGCTAATAATTTCATTTGTGTCGAGGCGGGGCGTAGCCGTGCAGGAACATGGCTGCACTGTAAAAGAGCTCCATTGCCTTTCCCCTTCAATTGGCACATAAATGGTATAGTTTCGCTCTGGCAATTATGACAGCAGCAAGTAAATGAACCGGAACACTTATAACATCTTTTTTTGGAAACTGCAATCAAATTTGAGCCGACAGATCCCTTTGAAAACCGGGACCAACAAGCTTAGTACAGGCGCCATCTTGACAGCGCAACCTGAACCGACTAAGCCACGCAACAACAAAGACACAGCGCAGCAAGGTAAAGAACACAGCATTATATGATTACCCTGACAAACTGTCAGTACACGCTCCATAACGCAATACAGGCAAGATAAAAGCAGCGCCACGGTCACTTCTCCTCTGCTGCGATCAGTCGCACCAAAGCACCCCAGCAATTACACAGGACCACGCTGCTGTATAGCTGTATTCAGAACAGCCAAATAATAATAACCGTATGCAAAGGCACTATCTTGGACTGCCCACCATTTTACACTGACAATACCACAATGTAAACTACCGAATCTAACAAGCAAATGTCACGTGGTGGCTAATACTGTTAATGAACATAAGCCCAGATAACAAAAAAGGCGACAGCTCAGCTGCAGTACTTGCAGCACATACTCCACAAATAAGTTGCACTCTCCCTTTACATGGTGCAAAACGAGGTGAACCCTTAGTTCAGGCTGCCACCAAGCTCCATCACAGGACACTCTGATCTGGCCAAAGTCTCTGGCTTTCTTGTTTCCCACAATACTAGCACATGGCAACAAGGAGATCCACTAGCACACATAAGGCACCACTACCTAATAAATCACCATCAGTCAGATCCTATTTCAAAGCTACGCAAAAAATTCCACCTCACCAGCTGGAAAATCTTGACAATTCTAACAAAATTGAATCACAACTTGCTACAAGCCTTGCTCCTCTCCCACATGATCAACTATCACAGATACAACAAAATATAGCTTCCCTACCCTCCAAGAGCGACATAGCTGATTTGAAAACATTTATCAAGAACGAGATCTCTTCTCTACAAAAAGATATGTCTGACATGAACTCTAAACTTGAATATCTGGAGGAGGGACAAGAATACCTAGAGTCTCAAGTTAGTGACAATACCCAATGCCTAAACTGTCACGACTCCATTATCCAATCGCTACAACTAAAGGTCGAAGACCTTGATAATCGCAGTCGCCACAGCAATCTGCGCATCCGAGGTATACCTGAGGATGTTACTCAGGAATCCTTAGTTGAGTACCTGCTACAACTTTTCAGACAGATGGAACCTGCACTGGAGACCTCTGAAGCAACTCTAGAAAGGGCCCATCGTGCCCTAAGACCGAAACCTACACCGCCGAGCCCGCCCAGGGACGTGATTCTGAAATTCACTCACTTTCACCAAAAAGAAGCAGTGTGGAAACAAGCCCGTAGTCAACGATCAATATCCTTTCAAGGCCATACCATCCAGGTCTATCAAGACCTCAGTCCAGCTACCATCGAAAGGAGACAAAACCTACACTTTATTACAACCCTCCTGCAAGAACATAAAATAAAATATCGCTGGGGCTTCCCTTTTAGCCTTCTGGTGCATAAAGACGTCGAAACCATTGCTTACAAAGGTCCAGAAGACTTAGATGCTCTATCCAAAAATCTCAATATCAACTTTCCGGCACCTCCTTCTCATGCAGCGACGACCCGGGACACTACACAAGATGGCCCACTAAAGACCCAAAAATCGACGTGGACCAAGGTACTCAGAAAAAAATGCGAAGGACTCCATGCCTAAATGAGTTATATATAACTTATCCACAAGAGTCCCCACAATGCAAGACCTGAAACATGTGAAAGTAAGGTTGTATATTCCCTCTTTATAACAGACACTGTGAACTCGCTAATGCACACTAATTTTTGTTCTTTGCCAAATGTCTGAGAAGATGCCTGAACTTACCTGACATTATTCTTAGGTAAAGAAGGAAAGCCCATAGGGAATCTATATAACTACTTCTCTTACCGTGTCAATCTACCAAAGTTATACTGTTATGTTTACTTACACCTTCTTTCAATAACAAAAGTTTACATCTTAAGTGTTCAGAATGCCTACCCCTATTGCCTAATCACTATAGCCAACTTGATCGCCTACAGGTCGACACAGTCTAAGGGGGTATTTAATGTTTAATGTTGTTATGATGCACTACATGCTAGTATCAATGTATTGTATTGTTTACCTGTTATAGACTGATTCACTTTACCATGTTAGGTCAACATGTCTTTTTTACAAATCAAAGTTAGTCAAGCTACCACAATTGGTATAAATTGTTAATTGTTGAGAAATGTTAGTCTAAGCCAATGAAGGGGAAACGCTTCCTCTACATCTTATTTCTCTTACCAATGTTTTTATTTACTCTTTCCTTATTACCTAATCCCCATATCCCCTGCTGTACTAAATTACTCTTATTACTATCACTTGACAAACTACCTGATCATACTGACTCCTACAAAAACACTGAACTAATATACTCCACAGACAACTACTTTAAGCTCACACTGCATTATCCTAATGGCTGAACACTCACATAGAAAACCACCCACCAATTCAATACGGATACAATCTATTAACGGGAAGGGACTCAATATTCCCTCAAAAAGAACACAGGCCTTGAGAGACTTTAACAGATGCGGGTCAGACCTGCTGTTTCTCCAAGAAACACACTTCCGCAAAGGAAGAGAGCCCCTCACATTTACCCTTAAATTTGGCACCTGCTTTTACGCCTCCCATTCCAGCTCTAAAAAGCATTGAGTGGGAATACTGATAAAGAAAAATGTCCCTTTTAAAGAACTTAAAATCCTCAGAGACAAAGCTGGTAGATACATTATTAAAGTAGGCTTACTATATGGCCGCCCGGTCACGTTGGTATCTATATACACTCCTAATATTAAGCAAGCCAAATTTATCAACAATATAACCAATCTCATTTTAGAGCACCAGAAAGGTGTCTTAATAATTTGCGGAGATCTTAACATGCCACTTAACCCATCTTTGGATTGTTCCTCCTCTAATTCCTCAGTCCCTGCTTCACAGATAGCTCGCACACTCACCTCACTGAAAAAATTAACAGCACAAGACATATGGAGGACGCACCATCCTAACAAAGAAGATTATACCTTCTATTCATACCCTCACAAACAATACTCCAGAATTGATTACATTCTCACTGACGTCACAGGCCTGTCATTATTTACATCTACCCAAATTACTCCCATAACATGGTCGGACCATGCATCGGTATTAGGCACGTTTACATGGCCGTCTAAACCCATACACGATTACATATGGAGATTGGATGAACAGCTCCTCTCCGACCCTATAATATCCCAACAAATATCTAAGTCCATATTGGAATACTTTACCAACAATACTATAGCTGACATGTCCCTGTTAAATATATGGGAAGCCCACAAATGCGTCATTCGGGGTGAGCTTATGGCCATTAAGGCCTCCATCAACAAACAAAAGCAAGCATTTTTATCAACACTACTCTCAGAAATTGAAAAACTAGAAACCCAACATAAACGCTGCCCGGCCGACCATACCCTCCTACTTTCTATTCAAGCTGAAAAAGACAAATTAGCGTCCTACCTAAATAAGGAACATAAACGCCAAGCACTCCGCTTACAACAAGCGAACTATGAAGGCCGCAATAAATCAGGCAGATCTCTTGCTCGCTACCTAAGATTAAAACAGAAAAAAAACCTATATCCTACACATCAAGGACGATAACAATAAAACACACTTCTCAACCCAGGCTATTACAAATACCTTTAGGACATGTTTTCAAAAACTATATAACTTGCGCTCCAACCCTGGCAATTCAGCATGCCCACAAACAGCTCTATCAGACGATATAAACACATACTTATCATCTCTTAATTTGCCTCATCTTACAACTAATCAACAAAACCAATTAGAGGACCCTATAACCGCAGAAGAAATCAAACTAGCCATTAAAGATCTCCCATCTGGGAAATCACCAGGGCCAGATGGTTTTAGCAGCCGATATTATAAGACCTTCCAGGAAGAACTACTCCCCCATATTACTTCATTTTTCAATTACATTAATGAGTCTAAACAGTTTTCCCCTATATTGTTAGAAGCCCACATCATTCTCTTCCCCAAGCCTAACAAATCACTAGAACATCCCTCTCACTTCCGCCCTATTTCATTAATAAATTCAGACGTAAAAATTTTCGCAAAGGTATTGGCTAATAGAATGAATCTGGTTCTACCGGACCTGATTCATCAGGATCAAGTGGGATTTGTCCCCAGGCGCGAGGCAAAGGATAACACGGTCAGGGCCCTCAACTTAATTCAATATATGCAAGATAAGGAGGTCCCAGGGATCCTTCTGTCAATAGATGCCGAAAAGGCCTTTGACCGTGTTGGCTGGGATTTCCTCAAAGCCACTTTAACTAAGTTGGGTCTAGGACCTAAGATTATTAACAGAATATTTGCCTTATATTCCCACCCCAACGCAAAATTACTTATCAATGGCACACTATCCAATACATTCACCATAACCAATGGAACAAGGCAGGGCTGTCCCCTCTCCCCCCTACTGTTCGCCTGCTTCATAGAAACTTTGGCCACAAAAATCAGACAAAACCCCTTGATTAGCGGAATACAAGTAAGGACACAAACATACGTAATGTCTCTGTTTGCCGATGACATTTTATTCACGTTAACAAATCCCGACTCCTCAATAACCCCCCTCTTACAGGAATTTCAAACCTTCCAGTTACTATCCAACTTTTCTATAAATGTTTCCAAATCCGAAGCCTTAAATATTAACTTAACCAGTACAGCTCTAGCAAATATTAAAACTCTAATGCCATTTACATGGCGAACCCACTCCCTACACTACTTAGGAATACAACTAACCACCTCTATCGAACAAACCTATATACAAAATTACATACCAATACAAAAAGCAATTATCAGGGATCTATCATCTTGGCTCTCTAAGAAGCTCTCCTGGATGGGCAAAATAAATGTTCTAAAAATGAATATATTCCCAAGATTACTATACATATTACAGGCCCTACCAATCCCGATCCCTAAAAACTACATTCCCACTTTACAGAAAGCCTTTAGCGATTTTGTTTGGCGGCGTCGTCGTCCCCCCAGGATAAATAAAAACATTATGCAAACTCCAAAACTCCAAGGAGGACTAGGCATACCCAACATATCAAAGTATCGACAAGCCATATTCTTGCAAAGGATAGTTGACTGGTGCATACACTACGAACATAAAATATGGGTTCAATTAGAACATTCATTATCAAATATTCCACACTTAGGAAAACAGTGCTGGAACCTCGATAAACCGACTACTAAGCTTAATTATAGTTCACATTTGATTGCAGAAACATATAAAATATGGGAAATCACAATAACTACACACCCCTATATATCATCCAAACCCTCTCCACTAACCTCAATCATAGATAATAGCCAATTCAGACTAGGAACACCACCAATAAAAGATACCCCGGGATCATACTATAGGGATATCCCCATTCACTATATCATATCAAATGAAAAATTATCGCAAGCAGACTTGCTTAACAAGGGATATTCTCTTTTCCAAAATTGGTTCCAATATGCACGCGTCCATCACTTCATAACAACACATGAACATTCTAGAAACATGGTCCGACCACTAACCAACTTTGAGCAACTCTGTATAAGGACTCCTCCAATATCACATACTCTTGCATTAATTTATAGAATACTAACACAAAACTCTCCTGGCCAAACCCCTCCCTTCCTTGAAAAATGGGAAGACGAACTAGGTATAACAATCCTACCCCAAACCAGTACAATAATTTTCCAAAATATCACAAAAACTTCAATCTCACTCTCCATGCAGGAGATCAACTTAAAAATCTTACACAGATGGTATCTTTCCCCAACTAAATTACACCGATTATACCGCAACACATCCAAGCAATCTGGCTCACATGTGGTGGTGGTGCAACGCGGTCCAAAATTACTGGAGAGACATAATTGGAGAAATAGAAAAAGTTCTAGATACCCAATTCCCTCTAGACCCCACAATCTGATTACTAAGTAGACCTCCTAACATTAAACAGAAACACTGTCTCAAACTTTTTTTACATCATGACTAATAGTGCCAGATACCTATTAGCTAGAAATTGGAGAAGCAAAGAGGTCCCCTCCACAATACTATGGACTAAGAGAGTCTCAGAGTTCCTTGACCTAGAAGAGTTTTACTTTGTTAAATATGCCAAAATGGAGGTATACGCTTAAATGACAGCATTATGGGAACACTACCTTAAATTGTAACACCCTACACTAAACACGCTCAAACAAAATGAACCATAACATCATTGCCCATTTGCACCCTAAAAGCATACACAAGGTTGGAAATACAAATACATCGCCAAATTCATGAAAACCCTAGTTGTCCAAACAGAATTCTTAACGAGTCAACCTGTCTTAATTAAAGGAAAAGTAGTTGATAACTACCTCACCAAGTACAGCAACACCACCCCCTCATTCTTTCCCCCATTCCTCTCTTCCTATCACTTTCCTTAACCCTTTCCCTATTGTTTACTTAAATTGTTTACACTACTCTCTATAAAACTGAGGTTTACTAGATGAGATCCATGAGTGGTCTCTTATACTCTAAAGGAGCCTAATACCGTTCTATGGAGATTAAGGGATCCAAAAGAGGCCCCTTGCGATCACTAGAAGGCTCGAAGACTGTAAGGCACGTTAAACACTAAGATTGTAGTCTGATACTGTTTTGTTTATATTTTATCTTGATTTCAAGAATTTTGTAAGCCTTTTTTTCAAACCTCAATAAAAATATTAAAAATAAAAAAAATAAAAAAATTAATTTCATTTGTGTCTTCATTTTTTTGATATTTTCGCAAATGAGGTTTAATCTATGTCTTTAGCTATTTTAGCTAGAAGAACTTTGTGACTTAAATCTTGGAATGCTAATTTGATTTTTTTCAATTCCATATTTCTTTTTTTCCAAGGTAATCAATTATTTGGTTCACAATTGGATTCAATTCTTCAACTGTTACTCTGGGGAAGGGTGTTTTTTTGCTTCAAGATTGAGTTCTAAGAGTAAATCTTAAGCTAATATTAGTTTTTGTTCTTACTAAGAAACGGAATCCTAATTCTTCCCCAAGTAACATGTTTATAATTGGAAGTTTTCTTCATTCAATTTAAGCCATTTAAAAGATCAAAGTCAGCTCCCCAAATTTGCATGTAGGTGCGGTTCTTATTCCAGCTTAGCTGGTAAGGGGCAGGTTAAGACTTTTTTAAAAAAAAATTTGGTTCAATTCGGTCCAAACTTCTTAGATTGGGGTACAGAATAGGATTCAGAGTAAAACCGCCTGTGAGAAGTCTTTTTCTCTAACATATTCCAGCTATTCCAGTAAAGGCTCACACTTTCCTGAAGTGTGTTTCAGACCTGTATGTATTGGGTACTTGTGAAGCGCGGCTGGTCACCCGTTGGGGCTCAAGGCGCTGCTCAGACCTGGAGTTTTCTGGGGTATTTATACCAATTCCATTTTAGGAACAGGGTTTGGGGGTTTTGTTCAAAACTATTCATTGTCCCAAAGATAGAAAATCTTTTTGAATTGTCATTTAAGAGTACCATCTTTTAGAATGGTGTTTATATGGTCTATTCTGCCTTTTGGTCAGCGAGGGCATTATTTGTTTACAATAGATACAATAGATGCATATCTTCATTTTCTGTTTTCATTCAGATTATTTTCATTTTCTAAGATTCTCTTTTTTTGACAAGCATAATCAATTTGTTGCTTTTCCTTCTGGTCTAGCGACAGCTCTAAGAATCTTTTCAACGTTCTCAGTGTTTCCTTATTTGGACAGTCTTGTGGTACTGGCTCAGTCTTTTCGTTCTGCGGAATCTCATACGATTCAATTTTTGTTGTTTCTTCAAGACATGGTTGGAGGATCTTTTTATCAAAAGCTCCTTGATTCCTCAGACAAGGGTCACCTTTTTTAGGTTTCCATATAGATTGTGTCAATGTCTTTGTCTCTAACAGACAAGTGACAATTTTATTGGGTTCCGTTTTTCGGAACCTTCAGTCTCTATTATTTCCTTCAGTTGCTATATGCATGGAAGTTTTATGTCTCATGGCTGCAGCATTGGATTTGATTCCCTTTGCTCATTTTCATATGAAAAATTTCCAGTTTTTTATGCTGAATTAATGGTGCAGGGATTCTAGGATATCACTTTTTATATCTTTTAATCCCAATGTTCAACTATCTTTGACTTGGTGGTTAGATCACCATCATATAGTTCTTCGGGTCTCTTTGGTTCATCCAACCTGGACCATGATCATTACAAATGCGAGTCTTTTAGGTTGGGAGGCTGTCTGGGGATCTCTGTCAGCAAAAGGGGTTTGGAAATCTCAGGAGGCGAGATTACCATTCAATATTTTGGAACTCTGTGCATTTCTCAGAGTTCTTCAGTTTTGGCTTCTTTTTGAAGAAAGAGACGTTTATTGTTTTTCAGACAGACAATGTCACAACTGTGGCGTATGTCAATCATCAGGGTGAGACTCTCAGTCCGTAGGCTGTGAAAGAAGTATCTCGGATACTTGCTTGGGCTAAATCCAGCTCCTGTCTAATTTCTGCGGTCCATTTCCCAGATATAGACAATTGGGAAGCGGATTATCTCTGTCACTCAAGCTTTACATCCGGGAGAATGGTCTCTTTACCCAGATGTGTTTTTTCAAATTGTTCAGATGTGAGGGCTTCCAGAAATAGATCTGATGGCATCTCATCTAAACAAGGAACTTCCCAGTTGCCTATTCAGGTCCGGGGATCCTCAGGCGGAAGCAGTGTATGCATTGAGACTTCCTTGGAGTTATCAACCTGCCTATATTTTTCCGCCTCTGGTTCTTCTTTTAAGAGTGATTTTCAAAATCATCAGGGAGCGATCTTTTGTGCTGCTGGTGGCTCCAGCATGGCCGCACAGGTTTTAGTATATGGCTCTTGTTCGGATGTCCAGTTGCCAATCTTGGTCACTTCCATTAAGGCCAGACCTTATATCTTAACATTCGTTTTTTCCATCAGGAACTCAAATTATTAATTTGATGGTATGGAAATTTAACGCTTAGTACATAGTCATAGAGGTTTCTCTGACTCAGTGATTAATACTATGTTGCAGGCTCGTAAATCTGTGTCTAGAAAGATTTATTATCGAGTTTGGAAGATTTACATCTCATGATGCTCTTCTCATAAATTCTCTTGGCATTCTTTTAGAATTCCTAGGATTTTATAGTTTCTTCAGGATGGTATTGGATAAGGGTTTTTGTCTGCAAGTTCCTTGAAAGGACAAATCTCTGCTCTTTCTGTGCTGTTTTCACAGAAAAAATTGCTAATCTTTCTGATATTCATTGTTTTGTTCAGGCTTTGGTTCATATCAAGCCTGTCATTAAGCCAATTTCTCCTCCTTGGAGTCTTAATTTGGTTCTTAGGGCTTTACAGACTCTTCCGTTTGAGCATATGTATTCTTTGGACATTAAATTACTTTCATGGAAAATATTGTTCCTTTTAGACATCTCTTCAGCTAGAACAGTTTTTGAATTATCTGCTCTTTCTTGTGAGTCTCCTTTTTCTGATTTTTCATCAGGATAAGGTGGTTTTGCTGTCTTCATTTAAATTTTTACCTAAAGTTGTGAATTCTAACAACATTAGTAGAGGAATTATTGTCCCTTTCTTGTGTCCTAATCCTAAGAATTCTTTGGAAAGATCCTTACATTCTTTGGATGTGGTAAGAGTTTTTAAATATTATGTTGAAGCTACTAAGATTTCAGAAAAACTTCTAGTCTATTTGTTATCCTTTCTGGTTTTATAAAAGGTCAGAAGGCTTCTGCCATTTCTTTGGCATCTTGGTTAAAGCTTTTGATTCATCATGCTTATTTGGAGTCGGGTTAATCCCTGCCTCAGAGGATTACGGCTCATTCAACGACTTGGTCTTCTTTGCATACTTTTACTAAATTCTACCATTTTGATGTTTTCTCTTCTTCAGAAGCAGTTTTTGGTAGAATAGTACTTCAGGCAGCTGTTTCAGTTTGATTTTTCTGCTTATAATTTCAGTTTTTTTTCATTATAAAGATTGAAAATTTTGATTTGGGTTGTGGATTAATTTTTCAGCGGAATTGGCTGTCTTTATTTTATCCCTCCCTATCTCTAGTGACTCTTGCGTGGAAGTTCCACTTCTTGGGTATTTGCTATCCCATACGTCACTAGCTCATGGACTCTTGCCAATTACATGAAAGAAAACATAATTTATGTAAGAACTTTCCTGATCAATTCATTTCTTTCATATTGGCAAGAGTCCATGAGGCCCACCCTTTTCTTGTGGTGGTTATGATCTTTTTGTATAAAGCACAATTTTTCCAATTCCTCGTTGATGCTTTCGTTCCTTTCTTATCACCCCACTTCTTGGCTATTCGTTAAACTGAATTGTGGGTGTGGTGGGGGCGTATTTATAGGCATTTTGAGGTTTGGGAAACTTTTCCCCTCCTGGTAGGAATGTATATCCTATACGTCACTAGCTTATGGACTCTTGCCAATATGAAAGAAATTAATTTATCAGGTAAGTTCTTACATAAATTATGTTTTTCCTACCTTAATTACGATTGGCTGATAGGATTCTATCAGCCAATCGGAATTTGAGGGACACCATCTTGGATGACGTCATTTAAAGGAACCGTCATTCGTTGGGAAGTTGTCGGCCAGGATGGAAGCTGCGCGTCGGATGTCTTGAAGATGGACCCGCTCCGCTTCGGAAGGATGAAGATAGAAGATGCCGCCTGGATGAAGACTTCTGCCGGATGGAGGACCTCTTCTGCCCCGCTTGGATGAAGACTTCGGCTGGATGGAGGACCACATCGCCGGATTGGATGAAGAGTTAGGCCTGGCTAGGTGAAGACTGCTCAAGGTAGGGTGATCTTCAGGGGGTTAGTGTTAGGTTTTTTTAAGGGGGGTTTGGGTGGGTTTTAGAGTAGGGGTATGTGGGAGGTGGGTTGTAATGTTGGGGGGTATTGTATTTTTTTTTACAGGTAAAAGAGCTGATTACTTTGGGGCAATGCCCCACAAAAAAGCTATTTTAAGGGCTGGTAAAAGAGCTGATTACTTTTGTAATTTAGTATAGGGTAGGGACTTTTATTATTTTGGGGGGCTTTTATTAGGGGGATTAGATTAGGTGTGATTAGTTTAATAAAATTGTAATTTCTTTTTTATTTTCTGTAATTTAGTGTGTTTTTTTCCCCCGTAATTTAGTTTATTTAATTTAATTGTATGTAGTTTAGTTAATTAATTTAATTATATTGTAGTGTTAGGTGTAATTGTAACTTAGGTTAGGATTTATTTTAGAGGTAATTTTGTATTTCTTTTAGCTAGGTAGTTATTAAATAGTTAATAACTATTTAATAACTATTGTACCTAGTTAAAATAAATAAAAAAGTTGCCTGTAAAATAAAAATAAATCCTAAAATAGCTATAATGTAACTATTAGTAATATTGTAGCTATATTAGGGTTTATTTTATAGGTAAGTATTTAGTTTTAAATAGGATTAATTTATTTAATTATAGTAAATTTATTTAGATTTATTAAAAATAGGTTTAGGGGTTAATACATTTAATATAGTAGCGGCAATGTTGGGGGCGGCAGATTAGGGGTTAATAAAATTTATTATAGTGTTTGCGAGGCGGGAGTGCGGCGGTTTCGGGGTTAATACATTTATTATGTCCAGTCGGCAGATTAGGGGTAAAAATGTTAATTATAGTGTTTATGATGTGGGGGGGGGGGGCTCCGTTTAGGGGTTCATAGGTAGTTTATGGGTGTTAGTGTACTTTGGAGCACTTTAGTTAAGAGCTTTTTGTTCCGGTGTTAGCCCATAAAGCTCTTAACTAGTGATGTTGCAAATAGTTCGCCGGCGAACATAGCTTGTTCGCGTTCATCGCGGCAGGCGAACATATGCGATGTTCGATCCGCCCCTATTCGTCATCATTGAGTAATACTTTGACCATGTACCTCACAGTCAGCAGACACATTACAGCCAATCAGCAGCAGACCCTCCCTCCCAGACCCTCCTACCTCCTGGACAGCATCCATTTTAGATTAATTTGGAAGCCGCATTCTTAGAGAGAGGAGGGACAGTGTAGCTGCTGTTGATTTAATAGGGAAATCGATAGCTAGGCTAGTTTATTCAGTGTCCACTACAGTCCTGAAGGACTCATCTGATCTCTGCTGTAAGGACAGCACCCCAAAAAGCCCTTTTTAGGGCTAGAACATCAGTCTGCTTTTTTTTTTCTTTTCTGTGTAATCTAATTGCAGTTGCCTGCCTGCCAGCGTGTGTGTCAGGCTCACAGCATATACAGTGCCCACTTGCCCAGTGCCACCACTCATATCTGGTGTAACAGTAGTGTAGATTTAAAAAAAAAAACACTTTTTTGACTGTGTTAAATAATAGCAGTCAGTTTCCTTCACACGTGTGCGTTTCAGTTCCTGCCTGCCAGGGCACAGTGTCACCCCTGTGCAACTCATATCTGGTGTAACAGTAGTGTAGATTTAAAAAAAACACTTTTTTGACTGTGTTAAATAATAGCAGTCAGTTTCCTTCACACGTGTGTGTTTCAGTGCCTGCCAGGGCACAGTGTCACCCCAGTGCAACTCATATCTGGTGTAACAGTAGTGTAGATTTAAAAAAAACAACAATTTTTTGACTGTTAAATAATATCAGTCAGTTTCCTTCACACGTGTGCGTTTCAGTGCCTGCCAGGGCACAGTGTCACCCCAGTGCAACTCATAGTGTACATTTAAAAAAACATTTTTTTTTTTACTGTAATAGATTGAATAGCAGTTAGTTGTCTGCAAGCGTGTGTGTCTGGCCTACAGCGTCTACTCTGCCAACTTCTGCCAGTGCACAGTGCCACTCATATCTGTTGTCGCAGTAGCTTGCACGCATAGTACCACTAATCGAAAAAAAATGACAGGCAGAGGCAGGCCACCCCGCAGGGGCCGTCGTGTTCGTGGTGCTGTGATTCCCTTTGGCCCTAGAATAATGCCCAGTGTTCAGAGGCCACGTACCCCGAACTCGAACATTTCTGAGGACATAGTTGACTGGACTGGCTAACACAGTACACCCAATCTTCTACAGCTTCTGCTCGGAACCTTGACGCACCATCCTCCTCCAGCTTAGCTTCGGGCACCTCTCAAGTTACCACTCGCCCACCTGCCGCCACCACCAACACTAGCACCACAGCCGCTTCACTTGATCTGTCAGAGGAGTTATTTACACATCAGTTGGAAGAAATGAGTGATAGTGATGCGCAACCATTATTGCCAGAGGATGTAGATAACAGGGATATTTCTCAGTCAGGCAGCATTACACACATGGACATACGGTGTGATGATGATGATGTTGTACCCGCTGCTGCTTCCTTTGTTGACTTGTCAGATACAAGTGAAGCGGTTGATGATGACGATGCGTCCGTGGATGTCACGTGGGTGCCCGCTAGAAGAGAAGAAGAAGAGGGGGAAAGTTCAGATAGGGAGACAGAGAGGAGGAGGAGACGAGTTGAAAGGAGGGGGAGGTCGTCGCAAGGAGCTAGTGGCACAGTCAGACAGCATGCATCGGCACCCGGGGTCAGCCAGACAGCATGACAATCAACGCATGCTGTTGCCACCACCAGAATGCCGTCATTGTAGAGCTCAGCAGTGTGGCATTTTTTTTGTGTGTCTACCTCTGACAACAGCGATGCCATTTGCAACCTGTGCCAAAAGAAACTGAGTCGTGGGAAGTTCAACACCCACCTAGTTACAACTGCTTTGCGAAGGCACATGATCGCACATCACAAACGCCTATGGGATCAACACATGAGCCATCCTCCTCCTGGTCCAGCATCTTCAGCCACGTCAACCACTGCTGTCCTCCTTGCCCCCTCTCAACCATCCGCCACTCTGTGTCTCGCCTTGAGCAGTTCCTGCTCATCTGCCCACAGTCAGGTGACTGTCAAGGACATGTTTGAGCGTAAGAAGCCAATGTCACAAAGTCACCCCCTTGCCCGGCATCTGACAGCTGGCTTGACTGAACTCTTAGCCTGCCAGCTTTTACCATACAAGCTGGTGGAGTCTGAGGCGTTCAAAAAATTTGTAGCTATTGGGACACTGCAGTGGAAGGTCCCCGGCCGAAATTTCTTTGCACCAAAGGCAATCCCCAACCTGTACTCGATTGTGCAAAAGGAAGTAATGGCATGTCTGTCACACAGTGTTGGGGCAAGGGTCCATCTGACCACTGATACCTGGTCTGCAAAGCATGGTCAGGGCAGGTATATCACCTACACTGCACATTGGGTAAACCTGCTGACGGCTGCCAAGCATGGAATGCGTGACTCTGCAGAGGAGTTGGTGACAACGCCACGACTTGCAGGCAGGCCTGCTGCCAACTCCTCTACTCCTCCTACTCCATCCTCTTCCATAACCTCCTCGGCTGAGTCCTCTTCTGCTGCTGCATCTTGCTCCACATCAACGGCACCCCCCCAGCTCCCCAGGTACTTTTCCACATCCCGGATACGGCAGTGTCACGCCATCTTGGGGTTGACTTGCCTGAAAGCAGAGAGTCACACTGGACCAGCACTCCTGTCCGCCCTGAACGCACAGATGGATCAGTGGCTAACTCTGCACCAACTGGAGATCGGCAAAGTGGTTAGTGACAATGGAAGAAATTTGGTGGCGGCATTGAATTTGGGCAAGTTGACACATGTGCCGTGCATGGCACATGTGTGTAATCTGATCGTGCAACGCTTTGTGCATAAGTACCCAGGCTTACAGGATGTCCTGAAGCAGGCCAGGAAGGTGTGTGGCCATTTCAGGCGTTCCTACACGGCCATGGCGCACTTTTCGGATATCCAGCAGCGAAACAACATGCCAGTGAGGCACTTGATTTGCGACAGCCCGACACGTTGGAATTCAACACACCTAATGTTTGACCGCCTGATCCAATAAGAAAAAGCCGTTAACGACTATTTGTATGACCGGGGTACTAGGACAGCCTCTGCGGAGCTGGGAATTTTTTTGCCACGTTACTGGATGCTCATGCGCAATGCCTGTAGGCTCATGTGTCCTTTTGAGGAGGTGACAAACCTATGACTAAGGGGTATTGACCCCGAAACGTTGTCTTTTTTTTTTTTTTTGTCTGATCCTGTATCAATAAAAGACTTGGATTATATGAGAAATATTTCCTCTCTTTTTTGTACTATGATATTGGAGTGTGGCAGTCACTCTGAGGAAATATTCTCACCGCTTTGAGGACTTGTGCTTTGTGCTGGACTCTACTCTTTATTGATGTGACAAACCTAGTCAGTCGCACTGAAGGCACCATCAGCGACATCATACCATTTGTTTTCTTCCTGGAGCGTGCCCTGCGAAGAGTGCTGGATCAGGCCGTAGATGAGCGTGAAGAGGAAGAGTTGTGGTCACCATCACCACCACAAGAAACAGGCTTATCAGCATCGCTTGCTGGACCTGCGGCAACGCTGGAAGAGGATTGTGAGGAAGAGGAGTCAGAGGAGTAATGTGGCTTTGAGGAGGAGGAGGAAGACCAACCACAATAGGCATCCCAGGGTGCTCGTTGTCACCTATCTGGTACCTGTGGTGTTGTACGAGGCTGGGGGGAAGAAGATACCTTCAGTGAGATCACTGAGGACGAGGAACGGGACGTGAGTAGCTCGGCATCCAACCTTGTGCAAATGGGGTCTTTCATGCTGTCGTGCCTGTTGAGGGACCCTCGTATAAAAAGTCTGAAGGAGAACGACCTGTACTGGGTGTCCATGCTACTACACCCCCGGTATAAGCATAAAGTGCCCGCAAGTCGGAAAGGATGCAGCAGTTCCAAAATAAATTAAAAAGTATGCTTTACACAGTGTATAAGGGTGATGTCACAGCACAAAGGGAATCTAACAGGGGAAGAGGTGAAAGTAATCCTCCTCCTCCCACCACCACGCCGGCAAGGACAGGACGCTTTACAGACGTGTTGTTGATGGAGGACATGCAGAGCTTTTTAAGTCCTACGCATCTCCACAGCCCTTCGGGGTCCACCCTCAGAGAATGACTCGACCGACAGGTAGCAGACTACCTCGCCTTAACTGCAGATATCGACACTCTGAGGAGCGATGAACCCCTTGACTACTGGGTGTGCAGGCTTGACCTATGGCCTGAGCTATCCCAATTTGCGATAGAACTTCTGGCCTGCCCCGCTTCAAGTGTCCTGTCAGGAAGGACCTTCAGTGCAGCAGGAGGTATTATCACTGAGAAGAGAAGTCGCCTAGGTCAAAAAAGTCTAGATTACCTCACCTTTATTAAGATCAATGAGGGATGGACCCCGAAGGGACTGACAGTGGGCAATACATTCGAGTAAAAAAGGCCTGATGAGATGAGCTGCCTTGGGTTAAAAATGGTCCACATGCTGCTGTATTTTATCTCTGAATGCCAGATGACTTGCGTGACTTATCCGCCACCAACTAGGGTTCAAGCCGCAATGTTTTAGGGCACTTTCTGCCTGGGAAACAAACATCAATTTTTCTGGCTGCAACAATACCTAATTTTTCAGGCATGTGTACATGCCTAATTTTTCTGGCCTCTGGTGCTGCACTGTGGCTTCAAAAACCAAACCAAAAAAAAGGCACATAACAGGGATTAAACTGATAGGAATAGTACTACTTAACACACCACTCCTATCTGGTGGCACATTAGATTGCATGCACAGTGCCCCAAATTTGAAGTAGGAGGACCGACCAAGCATCTTTTTCCATCTCCCGGTTCCTAAAATCGATGCCATATACACGTCCCCTGATAGGGGACGTAACAGGGATTAAACTGATAAGAATAGAACTACTTAACACACCACTCGATCTGGTGGCACATTAGATTGCACGCGCAGTGCCCCAAATTTGAAGTAGGAGGACCGACCAAGCATCTTTTTCCATCTCCCGTTCCTAAAATCGATGCCATATACACGTCCCCTGATAGGGGACGTAACAGGGATTAAACTAATAGGAATAGTACTACTTAACACACCTTATAATAACGCAGAGAGAGGCAACGCAGAGAGAGGAGTCTGAAGAAGAGGAGTCAGAGGAGGAAGGTGGCTTTGAGGTGGTGGAAGACCAAACACAGCAGGCGTCCCAGGGGGCTTGTTGTCACCTTTCAGGGACCCTTGGTGTTGTACGTGGCTGGGTGGAGGAAGAGACCTCAATGACATCAGTGAGGACAAGGAACGGGACATGGCTACTACTCTTAACTACTGACATTTAAATGCGGTAGAAGTCTTGGAGGTAGAGGCTGTACCGCTTACTTCTTCCAAGACTTGTAATACCGGCGTTCGCAAAATCCCATTAAAAAGATAGGATACGCAATTGACGTAAGGGGATTTGCGGTAGCCAAAAGTTGCGGGAAAAAAGTGAGCGGTACACCTGTACCTGCCAGACTCGTAATACCAGCGGTCGTTAAAAACAGCGTTAGGACCCCTTAACGCTGCTTTTTAAGGCTAATGCTGAACTCGTAATCTAGCCGTAACTTTTTTGCATTATATATGTTGTTTTATTTTTCCATATTTGGTTATTTTTTAATTTTTTTTTAATTGAATAGGTGTAATAAACACAATACATGGGCTAGATGTGTCCGATATTTACATCAAATCTGACCGCCAACAAAACCATAACACTATTCAAGCTTATTTTCTCTAGTTCCATATTAATCATGCCAATCAACATCGCACAAAAACTTAAAATGCAACACAATTTAAGTTAGACATTCTATCAGCTGCATACCCTTAAATTCTCCTAACGTAAATTCCCTTCAGCGTTTCACTATATAAAGGACATATTGGGAAATATAACTCCTCTCGTGAGCAATCGCAATGGTTCCTTATACACAGTTCAATAAGGCAATACTAGCCAAATAATAACCTCAAAGCGTGTTAACTTAACTGCCGTCTTGAGATTCTAACTATCCGAAGAAAAATTAAGTACACATAATATGATCTATTGTAGTATATATTATAAAGGAGAAATGGCATGGAAAAAAAACATAGGGGAAAGGGTGGGGATCAGTTTCCCCTTCAGTCACCTAGTCTTCTGGAAACCATATTCTGGGTAACGTCCCTAGTTCCAATTGTTGTCTATCATTTTATCATTTACCTATATTATTCCTATTTAAAACTAAATACTTACCTGTAAAATAAACCCTAAAATAGCTACAATATAACTAATAGTTAGATTGTATCTAGCTTAGGTTTTTTTATTTATTTTACAGGCAAGTTTGTATTTATTTTAACTAGGTACAATAGTTATTAAATAGTTATTAACTATTTAATAACTACCTAGCTAAAATAAATACAAAAGTACCTGTAAAATAACACCTAACACTACACTATAATTAAATAAATTACATAAATTAAAAACAATTAAATAAATTAAATTATCTAAAGTACAAAAAAAACCACACTAAATTACAGATATTTAAACTAATTACACCTAATCTAATAGCCCTATTAAAATAAAAAAAGCCCCCCAAAATAAAGAAACCCTAGCCTAAACTAAACTAACAGTAACCCTTAAAAGGGCCTTTTGCTGGGCATTGCCCCAAAGTAATCAGCTCTTTCTTCTGTTAAGTGTGATCAGTCCACGGGTCATCATTACTTCTGGGATATTACTCCTCCCCAACAGGAAGTGCAAGAGGATTCACCCAGCAGAGTTGCATATAGCCCCTCCCCTCTACGTCACCCCCAGTCATTCTCTTGCACCCAACGACTAGATAGGATGTGTGAGAGGACTATGGTGATTTTATTTAGTTTATTTCTTCAATCAAAAGTTTGTTATTTTTTAATAGCACCGGAGTGTGTTATTCCTTCTCTGGTAGAGTTTGAAGAAGAATCTACCAGAGTTTTTACTATGATTTTAGCCGGAGTTGTTAAGATCATATTGCTGTTTCTCGGCCATCTGAGGAGAGGTAAACTTCAGATCAGGGGACAGCGGGCAGTTTATTCTGCAAAGAGGTATGTAGCAGTTTTTATTTTCTGACAATGGAATTGATGAGAAAATCCTGCCATACCGACATAATATCATGTATGTATATTTTACATTTAAGTATTCCGGGGAATGGTACTTCACTGGAATTACACTATGTATATAAGACTTTAGCCTAATTGCAAAGCAACAGGCTTTTTAATAAATCTTAATTTATGTTAAACGTTTTTGCTAGAATGTAAAATCGTTTTCATTTTCTGAGGTACTGGGTGAATAAATGTTTGGGCACTTTTTTTCCACTTGGCAGTTGCTGGATCTAATTATGACAATTTACTGATCTCTCTCACTGTTGTGTGTGAGGGGGTGGGACCTTTTTTTGGCGCTTTTGCTACGCATCAAAAATTTCAGTCAGAAGCTCATTGTTTTTTCCTGCATGTTCCGGTTTATCTCTACAGAACTCAGGGATCTTCAAAGCTTGTTTGAGGGAAGTAATCTAACAGAGCTGTGAGATTGTAGTTTGTTCAACAAGGTTTTATATTGCAACCCCTTGCATGCATTGCGCCGATCACGGCTGCAGCGGCATTCTGGATTGAGTCTCTAGAAGAGAACCTTAGTTCAGTTACGCTGGACGACATTTCAGACAGGCTTAGAATACTTAAGCTATCTAATTCATTCATTTCGGAAGCCGTAGTACATTTAACTAAACTTACGGCTAAGAATTCCGGATTCGCCATTCAGGCGCGCAGAGCACTGTGGCTAAAATCCTGGTCAGCTGATGTAACTTCTAAGTCCAAATTACTTAATATACCTTTCAAAGGACAGACCTTATTTGGGCCCGGTTTGAAAGAAATTATCGCTGACATTACAGGAGGTAAGGGCCACGCCCTGCCTCAAGACAAAGCCAAACCTAAGGCTAGACAGTCTAATTTTCGTTCCTTTCGGAACTTCAAAGCAGGAGCAGCATCAACTTCCACTACTCCAAAACAAGAAGGATCTGGTGCTCGCTACAGACAAGGCTGGAGACCTAACCAGTCCTGGAACAAGGGCAAGCAGGCCAGGAAACCTGCTGCTGCCACTAAAACAGCATGAATTGAGGGCCCCCGATCCGGGATTGGATCTAGTGGGGGGCAGACTTTCTCTCTTCGCCCAGGCTTGGGCAAGAGATGTCCAGGATCCCTGGGCGCTAGAGATAATATCTCAGGGATACCTTCTGGACTTCAAACACTCTCCTCCAAGAGAGAGATTTCATCTGTCAAGGTTGTCAACAAACCAAACAAAGAAAGAAGCGTTTCTACGCTGCATAAAAGAACTATTGTTAATGGGAGTAATCCATCCAGTTCCACGGTCGGAACAGGGACAAGGGTTTTACTCAAATCTGTTTGTGGTTCCCAAAAAAGAGGGAACTTTCAGACCAATCCTGGATTTAAAGATCCTAAACAAATTCCTAAGAGTTCCATCATTCAAAATGGAGACTATATTCGGACAATCTTACCCATGATCCAAGAAGGTCAGTACATGACCACAGTGGACTTAAAGGACGCTTACCTTCACATACCGATTCACAAAGATCATTACCGGTATCTAAGGTTTGCCTTTCTAGACAGGCATTAACAGTTTGTAGCTCTTCCATTCGGATTGGCTACAGCTCCAAGAATCTTCACAAAGGTTCTAGGTGCTCTTCTGGCGGTACTAAGACCGCGGGGAATTTCGGTAGCTCCGTATCTAGACGACATTCTGATACAAGCTTCAAGCTTTCAAACTGCCAAGTCTCATACAGAGTTAGTACTGGCCTTTCTAAGGTCACATGGATGGAAGGTGAACGAAAAGAAAAGTTCACTCATTCCACTCACAAGGGTTCCCTTCCTGGGGACTCTTATAGATTCTGTAGAAATGAAGATTTACCTGACAGAGGACAGGTTAACAAGACTTCAAAGTGCTTGCCGCACCCTTCATTCCATTCAACACCCGTCGGTGGCTCAATGCATGGAGGTAATCGGCTTAATGGTAGCGGCAATGGACATAGTGCCATTTGCTCGCTTACACCTCAGACCACTGCAATTATGCATGCTAAGTCAGTGGAATGGGGATTACTCAGACTTGTCCCCTTCTCTGAATCTGGATCAAGAGACAAGAAATTCTCTTCTATGGTGGCTTTCTCGGCCACATCTGTCCAGGGGGATGCCATTCAGCAGACCAGACTGGACAATTGTAACAACAGACGCCAGCCTTCTAGGTTGGGGTGCCGTCTGGAATTCTCTGAAGGCTCAGGGACAATGGAGTCAGGAGGAGAGTCTCCTGCCAATAAACATTCTGGAATTGAGAGCAGTTCTCAATGCCCTCCTGGCTTGGCCCCAGTTGACAACTCGGGGGTTCATCAGGTTTCAGTCGGACAACATCACGACTGTAGCTTACATCAACCATCAGGGAGGGACAAGAAGCTCCCTAGCAATGATGGAAGTATCAAAGATAATTCGCTGGGCAGAGTCTCACTCTTGCCACCTGTCAGCAATCCACATCCCGGGAGTGGAGAACTGGGAGGCGGATTTCTTAAGTCGTCAGACTTTTCATCCGGGGGAGTGGGAACTTCATCCGGAGGTCTTTGCCCAAATACTTCGACGTTGGGGCAAACCAGAGATAGATCTCATGGCGTCTCGACAGAACGCCAAGCTTCCTCGTTACGGGTCCAGATCCAGGGATCCAGGAGCAGTCCTAATAGATGCCCTGACAGCACCTTGGGACTTCAGGATGGCTTATGTGTTTCCACCCTTCCCGATGCTTCCTCGATTGATTGCCAGAATCAAACAGGAGAGAGCATCAGTGATTCTGATAGCACCTGCATGGCCACGCAGGACTTGGTATGCAGACCTGGTGGACATGTCATCCTGTCCACCTTGGTCTCTACCTCTGAAACAGGACCTCCTGATACAGGGTCCTTTCAAACATCAAAATCTAACTTCTCTGAAGCTGACTGCTTGGAAATTGAACGTTTGATTTTATCAAAACGTGGGTTTTCTGAGTCAGTTATTGACACCTTAATACAGGCTAGGAAGCCTGTTACCAGAAAGATTTATCATAAGATATGGCGTAAATACCTATATTGGTGTGAATCCAAAGGTTACTCTTGGAGTAAGGTTAGGATTCCTAGGATATTGTCTTTTCTACAAGAAGGTTTAGAAAAGGGTTTATCTGCTAGTTCATTAAAGGGACAGATCTCAGCTCTGTCTATTCTGTTACACAAACGTCTTTCAGAAGTACCAGACGTTCAGGCTTTTTGTCAGGCTTTAGCGAGGATTAAGCCTGTGTTTAAGACTGTTGCTCCGCCATGGAGTTTAAACCTTATTCTTAACGTTTTACAGGGCGTTCCGTTTGAACCCCTCTATTCCATTGATATAAAGTTGTTATCTTGGAAAGTTCTATTTTTAATGGCTATTTCCTCGGCTCGAAGAGTCTCTGAGTTATCAGCCTTACATTGTGATTCTCCTTATTTGATTTTTCATTCGGATAAGGTAGTTCTGCGTACTAAACCTGGGTTCTTACCTAAGGTAGTCACTAAGAGGAATATCAATCAAGAGATTGTTGTTCCTTCTTTGTGTCCAAATCCTTCTTCGAAGAAGGAACGTTTACTACACAATCTGGACGTAGTTCGTGCCCTAAAATTTTACTTACAGGCAACTAAGGAATTTCGACAAACGTCTTCTCTGTTTGTCGTGTACTCTGGTCAGAGGAGAGGTCAAAAGGCTTCGGCAACCTCTCTTTCCTTTTGGCTTCGTAGTATAATACGTTTAGCTTATGAGACTGCTGGACAGCAGCCTCCTGAAAGAATTACAGCTCATTCTACTAGAGCTGTGGCTTCCACTTGGGCCTTCAAGAATGAGGCCTCTGTTGAACAGATTTGCAAGGCTGCAACTTGGTCTTCGCTTCATACTTTTTCCAAATTTGACACATTTGCTTCCTCGGAGGCTATTTTTGGGAGAAAGGTTCTTCAGGCAGTGGTTCCTTCTGTATAAAAGAGCCTGCCTATCCCTCCCGTCATCCGTGTACTTTTGCTTTGGTATTGGTATCCCAGAAGTAATGATGACCCGTGGACTGATCACACTTAACAGAAGAAAACATAATTTATGCTTACCTGATAAATTCCTTTCTTCTGTAGTGTGATCAGTCCACGGCCCGCCCTGTTTTTAAGGCAGGTAATTATTTTTTAAATTATACTCCAGTCACCACTACACCCTTGGTTTCTCCTTTCTCGTTGGTCCTTGGTCGAATGACTGGGGGTGACGTAGAGGGGAGGGGCTATATGCAACTCTGCTGGGTGAATCCTCTTGCACTTCCTGTTGGGGAGGAGTAATATCCCAGAAGTAATGATGACCCGTGGACTGATCACACTACAGAAGAAAGGAATTTATCAGGTAAGCATAAATTATGTTTTTACCTGTAAAAAAAAAATACAAACAACCCCCCAACAGTAAAACCCACCATCCACACAACCAACCCCCCAAATAAAATACTAGCTAAAAAAAACTAAGCTCCCCATTGCCCTGAAAAGGACATTTGGATGGGCATTGCCCTTAAAAGGGCAATTAGCTCTTTTGCCGCCCAATGTCTCTAACTTAAAAATAAAACCCACCCAATACACCCTTAAAAAAGCCTAACACTAACCCCCTGAAGATCGACTTATCGGGAGATGTCTTCATCCAAGCCGGGCAAAGTGGTCCTCCAGACGGGCAGAAGTCTTCTTCCAACCGGGCAGAAGTCTTCATCCAGACGCCATCTTCTATCTTCATCCATCCGGCGCGGAGCAGGTCCATCTTCAAGATATCTGACGCGGAGCATCCTCTTCATCTGACGACTAACACAGAATGAAGGTACCTTTAAGTGACGTCATCCAAGATGGCATCCCTTAGATTCCGATTGGCTGATGAATTCTATTAGCCAATCGGAAATAAGGTAGAAAAAAATCCTATTGGCTGATGCAATCAGCCAATAGGATTGAGCTTGCATTCTATTGGCTGATTGGAACAGCCAATAGAATGCGAGCTCAATCCTATTGACTGATTGGATCAGCCAATAGGATTTTTTCTACCTTAATTCCGATTGGCTGATAGAATTCATCAGCCAATCAGAATCTAAGGGACGGCAGATTAGGGGTTAATAATATTTAACTAATGTTTGCAATGCAGGAGTACGGCGGTTAAGGGGTTAATATGTTTATTATTGTGGCGGCGACGTTGAGGGTGACAAATTAGGGGTTAATAATTATATTGTAGGTGTCGGCGATGTTAGGGGCGGCAGATTAGGGGTTAATAAGTGTAAGATTAGGGGTGTTTAGACTCTGGGTTCATGTTAGGGTGTTAGGTGTAAACATAAATTTAGTTTCCCCATAGGAATCAATGGGGCTGCGTTACGGAGCTTTACACTGCTTTTTTGCAGTTTTTTTTCAGCCGACTCTCCCCATTGATTGCTATGTGGAAATCGTGCACGAGCACGCACAACCAGCTCACCGCTGACTTAAGCAGCGCTAGTATTGGAGTGTAGTGTGGAGCAAAATTCTGCTCTATGCTCAATTCTTGTCTGTTAACGCCAGGTTTATAAAACCCCGTAATACCAGCGCTGTATGTAAGTGAGCGGTGACAGAAAACTGCACGTTATCTCCACACCCCTGTTACTGCAAAAGTCGTAATCTGACCGATAGCTTCTCTCATGTCTTCTACAATTTCTGATGCATTGTCTGCTTTTCCAATGTTGCAGGGCAAGCATAAGAGGAAAATCAGACATTCAGTAAGCAGGGTTTCTGACGCAATTGTTGCAATTTCGGAGGTGCCCTCCCAGAAGCCCGAAGAGGAGGATACCGCTGTAGCATCTGAAAGTGAAATTTCACATTCAGAAAGTGTAATGCCTCTGGCTGATACTAAGGTTGTATCTTTTAGGTTTAAGCTAGAACACCTCCGTCTGTTATTAGGGAGGTTTTAGTTATTTTTAACGACAGTGACTCCACGGTAGTGGTTGTCCCTAAGAAGTCTCGTAAGCTGAACAAATATTTCAAGGTTACTTCCTCGACAGATGTGTTTCCGGTCCCTGATCGTGCTTCGGAAATAATTGCTAATGAAGGGGAGAGACCAGGGCATACCTTTTTCTCCCTCTCCTATTGTTAAGAAGATGTTTCCCATAGCCAACTCTATCAAAGAGGCTTGGCAAACAGTACCTAACAGGGGCCGTTTCCACCTTAGCTAAGAGAACTACTATTCCCATAGAGGATAGTTTTGCCTTCAAAGATCCTATGGACAAAAAGTTAGAGGGTTTACTCAAAAAGATATATGTACACCAGGGCCTGCAATGGCAACCAGCTGTGTGCATTGCTACCGTCACTAGTGCGGTGGCATATTCGTATGATGCATTGTCTGAGGCTCTCAGGACAGAAACTTATTTGGACGAGATCCAGGATAGGATAAAGACTCTTAAACTAGCTAATGCCTTTATTACAGATACTTCCCTTCAGGTTATTAAGCTGGGAGCTAAGATTTCGGGGTTCTCTATTCTAGCTCGCAGAGCCTTATGATTAAAACCTTAGTCTGCGGATGTTTCCTCTAAGTCTAAACTTCTGGCTATTCCTTAGGGAAGATCTTGTTTGGACCTGGCCTAACGGAAATTATCTCTGATATCCTGGGAGGTAAGGGTCATCTTCTCCCTCAAGATAAGAGAAACAAACAGAAGGGACGACAGAGTAATTTTCGTTCCTTTCGAAATTTCAAGGGAAATTCTTCCTCTTCCTCCTCTACGCAGGAACAATCTAAACCTGCATGGAGACCCAACCAGTCTTGGAATAAGGGAAAACAATCCAAGAAGCCTGCTATTGAATCCAAGACAGCATGAAGGGCATGCCCCCAATCCGGAACCGGATCTGGTAGGGGGGCAGACTTTCCTTCTTCGCTCAGGCTTGGCTTCGGGATGTTCAGGATCCCTGGGCAATATAAATAATGTCCCAGGGATACAAACTAGAGTTCAAAAATTTTCCTCCCAGAGGCAGGTTTCTACTTTCAAGATTATCTGCAAACCAGACACAGAGAGAGGCGTTCTTACACTGCATAGGAGACCTCTCCGCCCTGGGAGTGATTGTTCCCGTTCCAGTACAGGAACAGGGTCTGGGTTTTTATTCCAATCTGTTCGTGGTTCCCAAGAAGGAGGGAACCTTCCGACCAATTTTAGACCTCAAAAGTCTAAACAAATTTCTCAGGGTACAGTCTTTCAAGATGGAAACTATTTGTTCCATTCTTCCCTTGATCCAGCAGGGTCAATTTATGACAACAGTGGATTTAAAGGACGCGTACCCACATGTTCCTATTCACAGGGATCATCACAAGTTCCTAAGGTTTGCCTTCCTGGACAAACACTTCCAGTTCGTGGCTCTTCCTTTCGGTCTTGCCACAGCTCCCAGAATTTTCACAAAGATTCTGGGGTTGCTGTTGGCAGTGCTTCGGTCACGGGGCTTTGCAGTGGCGCCCTATCTGGATGACATCCTAGTCCAGGTGCCATCCTTTCAACAAGCAAGATGTTATCTTAACTGCGAACTCACGGGTGGAAGGTAAATTTAGAAAAAGAGTTCCTTAGTTCCAAATACAAGGGTAACTTTCTTAGGAACCATAATGGATTCCCTGTCTATGAAGATTTTTCCGACAGAAGTCAGGAAATCAAAGATTATCGATACTTGCCTAGTTCTTCAGTCCACTCCTCGGCCGTCAGTGGCTCAGTGTATGGAGGTAATCAGGCTGATGGTGGCAGCAATGGACATCATCCCGTTTGCTCGGTTCCACCTCAGACCTCTGCAGTTCAGCATGCTCAGGCAATGGAATGGAGATTATGTGGACTTGTCTCCTCGAATACTACTGGAGCAGGAGACATTCTAGTACTGAGAGTGATCTTCAATGCCCTTCTGGCCTGGCCCCAGTTAGCCTTGGTCTGGTTTATCAGGTTCCAGTCGGACAATATAACTTCAGTGGCTTGCATCAATCATCAGGGAGGAACAATGAGTTCCTTAGCGATGCCCGAGGTAGCCAAAATAATCCAGTGGGCAGAAGTCCACTCTTGCTGTCTATCGGCGATCCACATCCCAGGGGTGGACAACTGGGAGGCGGATTTCCTGAGCAGGCAGACTTTTCATCCTGGGGAGTGGGAACTCCATCCGGAAGCGTTTTCAAATCTGATTCTCAAGTGGGGTCAGCCGGAATTGGATCTCATGGCATCCGACAGAATGCCAAGCTCCCGAGATACGGGTCGAGGTCCATGGACTACCAGTCGGAGCTGATAGATGAACTGGTGGTTCCTTGGACCTTCAGTCTAGCATACTTATTTCCTCCGTTTGCTCTTCTTCCTCGGGTCATTGCTCAAATCAAACAGGAGAGGGCATTGGTGATCCTCATAGAACTGGCTTGGCCTCGCAGGATTTGGTATGCAGATCTGGTGGAGATGGCATCTCTGCCACCTTGGAGGCTTCCATTGAGGAAGGACCTTCTAATTCAGGGGCCCTCAGCTGACTGCTTGGAGATTGAATGCTTAATTTTATCCAAGTGGGGGTTTTCTGACTCGGTCATAGAGACCATGATTCAGGCTCGTAAGTCTGTAACTAGAAGGATTTACCATAAGATTTGGCGTAAATATCTCTATTGGTGCGAATCCAAGGGTTACTCATGGAGTAGAGTTAGGATTCCTAGAATTTTGTCTTTTCTCCAAGAGGGCTTGGAGAAGGGATTATCGACAAGTTCCTTAAAGGGTCAAATTCTCTATTTTGTTACACAAATGTCTGGCGGATGTCCCAGATGTACAATCATTTTGTCAGGCCTTGGTCAGGATCAGGCCTGTCTTCAAACCAGTTACTCCTCCATGGAGTCTTAATTTAGTTCTCAAAGTTCTTCAAGGGGCTCTGTTTGAGCACATGCATTCCTTAGATATTAAGTTGTTATCTTGGAAATTGTTAGGTGTTGTTTTAAGAGGGGAGTGTCAGTTCAGGCCTAAGCCTCGGGCCCACTGTACAACCTGGCGATGATGTAGATTATCTGATAAGGATATCCGGAGAACAGCTCTTTAGACCACACAGCAATAGTCTCAGATCATTCTCGTTTATTGAAAGACAAAAAGCACGTCTTATAGACTACAGTGACAGCAGATAGGGTTAACTTGATGACACGTTATCACCGCGTCATTTTACACAGTTTTACACAGTGTTTGTCAGGAAAAACACCAGCTCTAAACAATATTTCTATAATCATAATAAGCAGTGCATCTAGGCGAATAACAAGGTTATTTGAACATCTTATAGAGATAGCAGTTTCCAGGCGTTTTGCCCAGAACATCTACAAGGCCAACTAGCTAATACAATTCTTACTAACATCAGCATATTTCACTACATAATAATTGCTATAATAAAGGTTATTGAGACAAGATGGATGCCAAAGACAAAATGGCAGCCAAGAACAATATGGTGCTGGTCACGCTAACAATAATTCTAACATACCACTCTTTTATTCTAACAGAATAATATAAAATAGAAAAGCACAGAATTATACTATGGTAACGTGACTCTATGTAAGAATACTGTAGAGAAAGGTATTCATATGTAGTGGTATAATTTTATAGACAAATGGGGCACAATTTGTCACTGCACATAGGTGCCGCCCCTCCAATACTCTCAGTTCACCTCCCAGCATCCCCAAACTACTGGTCTATCTGCACAGAGACCCAACCAGCCCCCTATCTACCCCCAAAAAACGCCACATCTTTCATTTCTCCACCTGCATTGCTAGCACCCTCCAATATTTCCAACAGTTTCTGGCTCTGTACATTCTCCACTGTGAAGCATGACATGGGAACAGCACAAATGTCTCTAGGTGGCCTCTGATCACTTTAAGAACAGTCTTTGTCCTCTTAGAGCGCTCCACCTTCCTCAGACACTCTGCTTCAATACCATACAGTTCATTTGCAAGAAGGGTGCTTATCCAGTGTTCTTATGCAGGGAGATGATGAAAGTCCAGTGGTTTGTTCATGGGGTAGACAAGGAAAGCTGGCCGATCCCCATAGCAAGCAGACACTCGAGTCAGAAGGAGTCTAAGAAGGAAACAAAACATCACCAGATGAGTAAACACCCAAATACAATCACAATTATGTCCAAATAAAACTTTCACTTTCTTTGTAAGCATAAAAATTCCTTTAGCTTAACTTATCCTATGTAATTTAAAGCCAGAAAAACATTGTGGATATATAATACAAACTAAATACATTGATTATACTTTCCTATACAATTTAAATTATACTTCATGAATACTAAGCAAGTAAAAACTGCTAGACTTCATCAGGAGGCTGAATGGCTATGCTAAAACTTATGCTAAGGCCTACCCTGTAACAAAAATGAAAAATAAAACAGGCATTAAAAATATTTTCTCTAAAATGAATTTCTTTACACTTACTAATTAGAACTACTAAAACAAATAACCTAGTGTTGCTTTATTCTGCAAAGCTACTATCTGTTATGTTTATAATTCTCCAACTATGATCTTAATAGTCAACAATCTCATCTGATATAAACACTACTAGTTTACTAATTATTATACAACCTAAATTCTCTCACACTCCTGTATGAGGAAAGAATACAATCATAACATTATTTAACACTACAAAATCTCTTAAAGGTAAACACATACTTATGGTAAGATAATTCCTTTCTTTGACAAACATCTGGAATTACACAATTCAAATTGCAGATACTCTACCAATTAAGAAAAGGGAAACAAAATGCATTCGCTTTCATAACACAGCTCCAATAAGAGCCATGGTAAGTAGAAAATATACCATCAATATAACTGTAATTATGCTACTCCCTAAACAAATATTTCTCTGTATAATTAATATAAACTTCTAGCTGAGACATGTCCTCATTGCATTCCATAGGGTGGAGGGTCTAAAAATATTCTGATATATTGCAGATTATACTTTAAACTATAAAGGTGCAAACATATTTTCTATACTCAGTGGGCCATTCAATAGGTTACAATACTGCAAGGTTTAGAGTTACGCTTATCTAAAGGGTTACTTGGTTTAAGTACATAAACTACACTGTGCACTAATACCAAAAAGGCATACTTTTCTGCAGACAAAACTTTGACTTCTTATAACTAATATGACCAACAAAAAATAACACAAATACAAGAGCATACAAAACAAGCAATACGAGTAAACAAGTTAAAACAATACTCCCCTAATTTAATTGGTTGACCCTGTAACAACATAACAGGTCCTCAATATCAACCGTCAAGGCACAGTCCAGAGAAGGATAGTTTTTATGTTCTGAAGACACACATCATAGGAAACAGTCATAGATTACCCAGAGTCCAGTTCTGGGGCTGGTACCAGTAGGCAAAGCGAAGAATGGATCCAAAGATAGTTCAGCACCTTTTACTGCAGCATGGTGGTTCAAACAAACTTGACAAAAGGTTTTTTATCTTCATCTTTCTCTCTTTAAAAGGTTTACTTGCATTCAATCTTCAATCCTTTGGAGAGTGCACTATTGAATTGTATCTGTACAGATTTTACCTAAATATGAGAAACTCAAAAATTATTCATTTAGTGTCTTTAATCTCTGGATACAGCTTCATGATCTCATCCTGCAAATACAAATATTGTGTTAAGAACAAAATAGAAAAATAAAACATTTTAGGTTCACTTTCTTACTTAAAATAATAATCACCCAAATCACATAAAGATATTCATCAATACTCATCAATACTTCCCCCTTGTTTGCGTGAGAAATCCCATGTGGCACGCAAACACGAAATAACACAAAACTAAAAGACAAATCATGCACTTCTACTCATGCAAGCAGTACATGATTCTTAACATCAGGCAAAATCAAATACACCTCAACATGCAATATTCCATTCATACAGCATGCTTCCACACGCAGTCACCCATTCTCTGAGAAAACACTTAAAACCAATTGTCCATTTCACAAAACAAAACATTAACAGCCGACACAAACTGTAACAACCAGAATCAACCTGAAATTCAACACAGCTACTTGCATTCGTTGAAACACAGCACTCACAAAACACTACAAAATAATTAAAAGCCTATAACAATCATCTATGGTTCTGCAAATTCTACCACACACAATACCATGAGATCATACTAATAATGCAATCACTTCAGATGATCAATAAACTCCAGTTGCATATTTACAAATAAAATCCCTAACCATAAATTTACAAAGGAACACACAAACACCTAAGTACCCTATTTTGGGAAAGATCAGATAATAATGGTACAGCCACTGTTAACTAAATCATGTTTGACACAAATAAGTTGTGAAAAACGCTATAATCCAATCTTTACTTTTGCATAACCAAAATTTTAATAAATACACAATTATTTGATTTAACCTTTATATAATTTGATATTCACCATTTTGCAATTCCCTAGCTAAATATAACCATTGTATATAACAAAAAATGATCTTTCTACAAAAGAATAATAATAATAATTTACACGAATAGATGAAAAGGACAGGTTGTCTAACAAAAGTCCCCTTTAAATTGTTCCCAATGATCCATTATCCTCACTTATAATAAAAAATATATACTGACATCCATTAAAGGGACAGTCTAGGCCAAAATTAACTGTCATGATTCAGATAGAGCATGTAATTTTAAACAATTTTCCAATATACTTTTATCACCAATTTTGCTTTGTTCTCTTGGTATTCTTAGTTGAAAGTTTAACCTAGGAGTTTAATATGCTAATTTCTTAGACCTTGAAGCCCACCTCTTTCAGATTGCATTTTAACAGTTTTTCACCACTAGAGGGTGTTAGTTCACGTATTTCATATAGATAACACTGCTCGTGCACGAGAAGTTATTTGGGAGCAGGCACTGATTGGCTAGACTGCAAGTCTGTCAAAAGAACTGAAAAAAGGGGCAGTTTGCAGAGGCTTAGATACAAGATAATCACAGAGGTTAAAAGTATATTATTATAACTGTGTTGGTTATGCAAAACTGGGAAATGGGTAATAAAGGGATTATCTATCTTTTAAAACAATAAAAATTCTGGTGTAGACTGTCCCTTTAAGTAGCTGAAGCAAACACAGCCAGCATAATAAAAAAAAACACATTCACAGTGGGGTTCAGGCTAGTTAAAGGGACATTTTACCCACGATTGTTAAAAGATATCTGTAACTGAAACTGCTGACATAGTTAAATATACTAGTGTTAGGCTTACAGTAAACCTCATTTTCTCTCTCTGTAAATATGTCTTTAAAATCTCAGATTTTATATCAGTTTGCCTGTATCCCTTTAAATATTTTCTCTTCTGTTTTTTTTTTTTTTTTTTTTAGTTTCACAGATTACAACAGCAAGAATGCAGGCAATTTATCTTTTCAGCTTGCATTACAAAGAGAATTAAGTTACACCGCGTAAATATCTGCTAACTAAATGGCAGATTTAAAAGAATATATACAAGGAAAGGTCTCAAAAAATATAGTTTACAAACTGCTAATACAGTGTTATTGCTGCTCATGAACTCCTTTCACATGAGTGAACTGGTCCTTTAAGTAATAAAATGACATTTTTTCCATTGCTCTGTCTAAACACTAAGCTCCGGTTTTACAGATAAATATAAGATAAATAACACAATACAATATGCTACTTATCAGAAATTCAACCCAATGCAATCAACTGTGTTTTGAAAGCACAAAACTAGCTACTTCATATACACAAATAAACTCACAAATGCAATTTCTCCTATACTTTAAACTATTCAGCTTGTATCACAAGTCATTAAAAATACATTAATATAAAAACAATTTCACAGTGTACTGTCCCGATAAGGGCTAACCATTTATCCTGTAAATTACATACGTATACCTTAGCCATGATTTAGGAAACTTATTATTTACCACACAAATTTGACTGCTTTACTGTATCATGACCTGCATATTTAAATGAGAGCCATCACCGCATAAATGATACCCATGTATATCAACACTTCTACTGAATTAATTTACTTGCAACAGAAACAGACCCAAATACTTTTAGATAAATTTAATGATATACAGCCTATAACCTTATTTTATCTTTTCCACTAATTCCTTGCACAAATCTTGCCAATACAACATACTTGAATCAACCTGTTAATCTTTTTCTTTTTTTTACCAGAACATGACCGAAAGTCACCCAATCATCCACACATTCACAAATCCCTTAATTAATTCACTTGCAAAAACAATATATTTATATGCCGCAACAGGTGGACAGTTTTTTATATTTGCATACAACAAATATCACTTAAAACTAAAAACTGCTATTAATAACACACATACTTAAAAACATGCCGCAACAGGTGGACAGTTTTTTATATTTGCATACAACAAATATCACTTAAAACTGAAAACTGCTATTAATAACACACATACTTAAAAACATTATTTCTTCTGTTATGTGTGATCAGTCCACGGGTCATCATTACTTCTGGGATATAACTCCTCCCCAACAGGAAATGCAAGAGGATTCACCCAGCAGAGCTGCATATAGCTCCTCCCCTCTACGTCACTCCCAGTCATTCTCTTGCACCCAACGACTAGATAGGATGTGTGAGAGGACTATGGTGATTATACTTAGTTTTTATAACTTCAATCAAAAGTTTGTTATTTTACAATAGCACCGGAGCGTGTTATTGCCTCTCTGGCAGAGTTTGAAGAAGAATCTACCAGAGTTTTCACTATGATTTTAACCGGAGTAGTTAAGATCATATTGCTGTTTCTCGGCCATCTGAGGGAGGTAAAAGCTTCAGATCAGGGGACAGCGGGCAGATGAATCTGCATTGAGGTATGTAGCAGTTTTTATTTTCTGAATGGAATTGATGAGAAAATCCTGCCATACCGTTATAATGACATGTATGTATACTCTACACTTCAGTATTCTGGGGATGGTACTTCACTGGAATTACTCTGTAAAAAGTACATTAAACCTTTTAATAGGTATTTATTATGTTAAACGTTTTTGCTGGAATGTAGAATCGTTTGCATTTTCTGAGGTACTGAGTGAATAAATGTTTGGGCATTATTTTTCCACTTGGCAGTTGCTTGTTTTAATTGTGACAGTTTCGTTTCTCTCTCACTGCTGTGTGTGAGGGGGAGGGGCCGTTTTTTGGCGCTCTTTGCTACGCATCAAAAATTTCCAGTCAGTTACTCTTGTATTTCCTGCATGATCCGGTTCATCTCTAACAGAACTCAGGGGTCTTCAAACTTCTTTGAAGGGAGGTAGATTCTCTCAGCAGAGCTGTGAGACTTATATATTGACTGTGATTAAAAACGTTGCTCTCTTATTTTTACGTTTCAAATTTAATTATTGTTACTTTACTAATGGGAACAAACCTTTGCTAAAAGTTGTGTTGTTTTCAAGGATTGATGCTATAACAGTTTTTCAGTTCATTATTCAACTGTCATTTAATCGTTTAGTGCTTCTTTGAGGCACAGTACGTTTTTATTAAATAAGATTGTAACCAAGTTGCAAGTTTATTTGCTAGTGTGTTAAACATGTCTGATTCAGAGGAAGATACCTGTGTCATTTGTTCCAATGCCAAGGTGGAGCCCAATAGAAATTTATGTACTAACTGTATTGATGCTACTTTAAATAAAAGCCAATCTGTACAAATTGAACAAATTTCACCAAACAGCGAGGGGAGAGTTATGCCGACTAACTCGCCTCACGTGTCAGTACCTGCATCTCCCGCCCGGGAGGTGCGTGATATTGTGACGCCTAGTACATCTGGGCGGCCATTACAGATAACATTACAAGATATGGCTACCGTTATGACTGAAGTTTTGGCTAAATTACCAGAACTAAGGGGCAAGCGTGATCACTCTGGGGTGAGAACAGAGTGCGCTGATAATACTAGAGCCATGTCGGATACTGCGTCACAGCTTGCAGAGCATGAGGACGGAGAGCTTCATTCTGTGGGTGACGGTTCTGATCCAAACAGATTGGATTCAGATATTTCAAATTTTAAATTTAAATTGGAGAACCTCCGTGTATTACTAGGGGAGGTTTTAGCGGCTCTTAATGATTGTAACACTGTTGCAATACCAGAGAAATTGTGTAGGTTGGATAAATACTTTGCGGTACCGGTGAGTACTGACGTTTTTCCTATACCTAAGAGACTAACTGAAATTGTTACTAAGGAGTGGGATAGACCCGGTGTGCCGTTCTCACCCCCTCCAATATTTAGAAAGATGTTTCCAATAGACGCCACCACACGGGACTTATGGCAAACGGCCCCTAAGGTGGAGGGAGCAGTTTCTACTTTAGCTAAGCGTACCACTATCCCGGTGGAGGATAGCTGTGCTTTTTCAGATCCAATGGATAAAAAATTAGAGGGTTACCTTAAGAAAATGTTTGTTCAACAAGGTTTTATAAA